>NC_134707.1:73040507-73340507 GCF_043290135.1 Rhipicephalus microplus | reverse complement strand
GGCATTCGCTGCACTTTGGGACCTTACAATCGCGTCGCATATGCCCCGTACTTCGGCACCGCAAGAACAAAGGCGGTCTTCCCGGCACCACGACCAGTGCCGTACTGCTGCCAATACGCACCTGATGGGGCCGTTGATCCACAGAAACGCCATCTCGTAGTTGCATGCGTATTACACGAGTGGTCGATTCAACTCCTTCGAAATCCTCGACTCTCCATCGGTCATCGGTCACCTCCTTGACGTCGCCGTATTCATAAAAGGCACGTCGAATGGCGTCTTTTGTAACATCGAACGCTAGCCAGTGCAATTTCATTTTAACCTCTTGCCGCGTCGAGTCAATGACGAGACATGCCCGGTATTTAACTTTAAGAACAATTGCGTCTGTCAGCGCTTTCTTTGCTTCCACGGTCTTCATGTTCAATAGCGACACGTGCGACATCTGATATGCTCCGATGCCACTTACTTGCTGTATGACGTTTAAATCTTTGAGAGGTTTCCTGAAGTCGTCGATGCGGTACGGTCGGCCGCTGACGTCGCAGTGTAGAGCTACTGGTCGACGCATCGCTTCACCTGATGGCAACGAAGGCAGAATAATCCTGTAGTCCTTTGGAACGAGGGGAGACGCTGTACCGCGGCCGGCGTCAGCCGCTGTCGCTGCTCGGGACGAGCTTTCCATCCTGCGTCCGCACCAACCGGCGTCCAGAAGCAGAATGACCTCGACGTGTTTACTCACACTCTACTATGAAAGCGCGCCAGCTTATATAGCGATGAATTTCAACTGACCTGAGTGGCACAGGTTACAAGTAGGTTTTCTTACACTTTTTTTACGTTTTTTATCAATACCACAACATGCGCACACGTAAATATATTGTATCTGATGCTTAGGCAAACCTTAGTTAATCAATGGTTGCACAATAATGAACAGAATAATTACTAGAGCTTATCAGGTTTTCACGAAGGCGGATGCCCCAAGCCGTGCTTAGAATGCCCACGGCAATTCGAATTCTGCGCCATCTGTCCACCACTGCCACAGTTACGTTTTTTTTTTCTTGAAGCCTCTGAGAGTGCAAACACTTGCCGCGCGTTAGCCATTTCCGAGGTCACGTTTTTTTTTCTTCTTCTTACTTGGAGAGGGCGCAGCATGCAGACCAAACTTCGTTTCCGTCGTGGTAGGTGGTCTGTGGTCACGTCGACATCGTTTAGTTGTTTCGTCTTAACGTTTGCTTATATTCTTTTTACGTGCGTACCACAAGTGTGGCCGTTAGCCATGGATATAGTACACCACTAGCCCTTCAATGACAATGTTTTTGATTGCCCCGCCGCGGTGGTCTAGTGGCTAAGGTACTCGGCTGCTGACCCGCAGGGCGCGGGTTCGAATCCCGGCTGCGGCGGCTGCATTTCCGATGGAGGCGGAAATGTTGTAGGCCCGTGTGCTCAGATTTGGGTGCACGTTAAAGAACCCCAGGTGGTCTAAATTTCCGGAGCCCTCCACTACGGCGTCTCTCGTAATCATATAGTGGTTTTGGGACGTTAAACCCCACATATCAATCAACAATGTTTTTGATGCGGTAACGGCCGTCCTAGCAGTGTATACGTACGTTACAACGCGGGTCTTGCGAGATAAATAAGCGATGACCTCGCATCCGACGGTATTTTTTCGTGAGCCATGACAGTGGCTGTTGGCCTCGCGGTAGCTCTCATACTTGAGTGGAGGAACTATCGCTGCAGTGCGCAAGTTTACTAGAACTTTATAGAATGTTGTGCCAGCATACTTATCTGCTTCAGATGCCTCTCGCGATTCGCCTCGCGTGTCAACTTGCAATCATAGTGCGCGCCACAATTTTGTTGTTAGCGCTGTGGCTGTGGTGGTTATTACTCTGGATTCGGAATACTCTTTTCACAAAGGTGAGTGAGCGTTAGTACTTACTTGCTGTGTACAGCTGCTACTAGAAGTGCATTTTGTGTTGAGTTTCTCACGACAAAGGAGAATCATGGACGAGAAAGACATACTGCTCGCGTGCATAATTCCTTCCTAATTCTCAGTGCTGGCATGGGCAATTCAAAACGAATGCGATTGAGAATTTGGTTTAACCTACAGAAGTCATTGGTTCACTTTTCACAAAAGTTTAGTTATGATGATGTTTAAAAAGTTTCTGATGGTTGTAATCTAGTCTGGCGAATAAACGCTCGGTGAAACTTCGCAGCCTGTTTCCCTTTGTGCTTTCACCTGCCGGGGTAGCATAGCCTTATTGGGTGTCGTGTGACTATGCTGATGGACGCAGGTTCGACTTCCGGCCACGGCGGCCGTATTCGAATGGGGGTAAACTGCAAAGAACATCCATATGGTGGTAGTGGCACGTATAACTCTATCAATTGTATATGATCGTACTTTCACGCATGGAATGTAGAGTGGTATCAGGTTTCCTACACTAATGAAAAAATAAGTGTGATGCTTTTTTGCGCGCCTCGTTGAATTCATGAGTGGTGTTGGTGCCGTGCGAAATTAAAAATGCGTGGGCTTACCAAGTAGGTCGACACCGAAAAAAATCATTATTTTTTTTACACTCTAAGGTAATCGATAAAGCAAGACTGGTTGGGAAGCAGAGCTCCTTGTATTCGTGACAAATTGGTAGTATGAAACAACACGAGACACACATGGAAGTGTGCGGAGCATCGTGCGAGTGCCTGGCGATAAAAAAAAAGAGGCTTTTACTCTATACTAATAAAACAAAAGAAAACGTCATTTCTGCATTGCTTACAACAATCTTAGGTGAAAGCAATCGCTCGCGACTGGCCGCGGGCGGCTATAGGCTTGGCGTGCGCATGCGCGTGAGCAAGACCCCCGTGATTGAGGAGAAACTTGAACGCTGAAGGAGGAACGTTGCTCCTTTGGTCCTTGCTGCGAGAGGGCGCGATGGGTAAAGCGTCCGAAAGGGAGGAAGTCGCTGCGCCGAAGGAGGAACGGAGCCCGTTTCTCCATTCTCGCTTCCTTTTTTTTTTAGAGTGAGGAAGACTCGTTCCCAAGCGAGGTCCAAGTGCTGCAGGACGGTCTGTCGTTACCTTAAGCATCCCCTGTACTTCGTTTGTGCCCGTTTTTGAATGAGGATGGCCTACTTCGCATCGGTGGGCGACTGCAAGAGCTGCACGCTGAACAGGGCATTGATCACCCCATGTTATTATCAAGCGACCATAAGCTCACCAGCTTGCTTGTATCGGTAGCACATATGCATACGATCTATGGTCGTGCTTAATGAACCCTCACTGAGCTTCGAGAGCGTTTCTGGTTAGAGGGTGCCAAATCATGAAGACAATTATTTGTCAGTTTATAATGTACAAAAGTTGGAAAACTACAGCAAACACAGCACCCGTAGCCTAACTTCCTCACGAAAAAATTGCGGAGACCAGCCCCTTCACGCTCATTTGGCTTGATTACTGTGGGCCGCTGTACGCGAAATCAGCAAGCGGTCCAAGTAGGACTTAGTTTTGTTTTGGTGCGCCGTCACACGTGCCACCCACCTTGACCTAACATGAGACATGACCACTGTCACAATTTGCTTGCGTTCGTCGTTTCGTCGCACGCTGTGGTGTACCCTCGATTGTGTACTCTGACAACGCCCTGCTGTTTTGGAGTTGTGCTAGATGGTTTGTATCTGAGCTAACTGCTCTTCGCGAGTACGCCGTGATCAGAATACAATGGAAGTTTATCTCAGAACGCGCTTCATGGTGGGGTGGATTGTATGAGCACCTCATTCCTACGACAAAAACCGCGCTCAAGAATTCACTTGGACGCAGTAGTCTTAACGTGGAAGGCCTCACAACGGTGCTGTGTGAGGTTGAAGCTGCGATCAACAGCAGGCCGTTCACCTACCGTGGAAGTAAGCCTAACGAGGTACAGCCATTTTCTCCATCCCATTTCCGTCTGGGTAAACGCAGCACGCCATTGCCACAACAGTGCCCGTCAGATCCTCACGTATTCTGTTGATGTGAAACTGAAGGCTCATCATCGTCAACGTCAAAAAGGGGAACATTGAAAGAGGTGCAAACGAGCGTAACTGCTATTGCTGCGGTCGGCACATGATTGCTCCACATGCCCAACAGCAAAGCTCCGAGTTGGTGATGTAGTGCTCTTGCAAGAAGACGCGACACCAGCGACGTCATAGAAACTGGGCGGAGTGCTTGAGCTATTGTTAGGGAAAGATAACAGTGTGCGCGCTTGCTCCATCCGTCTCGATAACGGTTCAGTTGTGAATCGCCCTGTGCGAAAGATGTGCTTGCTCGAAGCCTCCGATTCACCTTGACCCGCCCCGGCTGCTGTTGAAAAATGAACCAGAATCGAACAACCTGATCTTGCGACACCGGGAAGGAAGAAGAGAAAGCCGAGGACACAGAGCTCGCGAGGGACGGCAAAACAGGTAGTTCGCCATGACCGCAGAATAAAGTTGCGTTTTCTTTTATGGTTTCGAAGCCAGTCGTTTCGTAACACTGTTCGTCGAACGTCGCAAAAACACAATGATGTCGTCTAGGTATACTATGCGGATTCTCTATTTAAGCCCAGAGAGCACAATATTCATGAGACACTGGAAAGTAGCAGGCGCGAAGAACAGGCCAAATGGTAAAACCTTAAATTTGTGCAGTCCTTTTGACGTCACGAAAGCACTTCTTCCATGATCCCTGGGATCGACTTCAGTTTGCCAATATCCAGTTTTTAAGTCCACGGAAGAGAAATAACGTGCAATTCGAAACCTGCCGATCGAATCAACTATGCGGGGAAGCGGGTCTTTTTGTCCCCTCACTTACCTTTCGATAGTCCACACGGAAACGCAGGCTCCGTCTGTCTTGACCAGAACAACAGGCGACGCCCGAAGGCTCTTTGACTGTTGCATCACGTCGTCTTCAAGCATTTTTGTTACCTGCTGTTTTATCACTTCTGGTTCTTTTGGAGCCACACGGCATAGATTTTGATGAATCGGTCTTGCCGTGTTGTCTGTGATGATTCGGTGCTTCGTAAAGGATGTCCGGCCAACTTTTGAGGCTAATGCAAAACACTCGTAGAGCTCGGCTAGCAGCTCAAGGAAGCGTTCCCGCTGTTTCTGAGTTAAGTAGGGCTCACATCATGGTTAGGTGCTAGGCCATGCGAGCCTTGTGTAGGCGTTGCTTCGAGTGCTGAGAAGCAGTCACGAACATCTTATATCTTGTCAAAATGTGCCAAAGTTGTGCCTTTTGGAAGGCACCCTCATTTGAAGGTGAAATCAGTCAACAGCAAGATGGTACGGCCGTCGGTTACATGTACTATTCCTCGTGCTACTGAACTCCCGTGATCGAAAATCAGCGATGTTAGTTGGTCAGTGACTCCTTCACCGATGAATGGTACGTCACAGGCTACTACAACTAGGGTAAATGATCGAAGTGGCACAACTATATCATGGTCTTTCAGACGAAAGAATTCGTGCTCTAGTAATGAAAAATCAGTCAGACGAGCACTCTCGTAGAACGAAACCACGCGGTCTAGGACGTTGATTACTGCACCATGCTCCCTGAGAAAGTCCATTCCTATAATTAAATCTTTGCAGCACTCTGGGAGAACGATGAAAGTGGCAACGAAAGAGGAATCTCCCATGCTGATTCTTTCTGTGCATCTTTCTGTAGGGAGCAGCAATTGACCACCCGCTTTTCTTATAGGCGGCCCTACCGACGGCAATTTACTTTTCTAAGACGATTGGCTAGCTCATGACTTATTATAAAATAAATCAGCACCCGTATTGACTAAGGCCGTCACTTGCTTTCCATCAAGAGGTAAAATGAGGTCGGCGCTCACCATTTTGTCGAAGTTGTTATTCGTGGGCACGACATCATTTTGTAGCGGTGGTATTGGGGATTTTTTATCGTTTTGCAGTCGTCCGGCGACATTAGCCCGAGAGGTTGCCACTTTTAATTTTTCCAGTAAGGGCTGAGCAACCTTGTTCCTCGAGGGTTAGCGAAAGTATGTCGATTCGGCGACAATGTATGTGCAGGAGATGGAGAACAATACCGGTGGGCGGAGTTGGGCTGGCGATGGGGAAGTGACTCGTTGTAGGGAGACCACGTTGTTGAAGGTCCTCGAAAACCAGGCTCCTCATGGCGAGCATTGTAGTCACCGATGGTACGGCGACCATCGTACACTAGCCGAGACGGGCAAAATGATGTGTCACGGTACCAGCAATAGCGCGCTATATGGCCGGCACCACCACGATTGAAGCCGAGGGGGCGCCAATCGACAGTGCGCTAAGCGTCCGTTCTGCAAAATTGTGGGCGTCTCGTGTCCTCTTGTGGTAATGAGTAATGCGCGGAAAGTGATGAATGGTGACATGAAGAAATCAGAGTCATGGGCCGACGTCTGAAAGCCTCCTGTAAATGTTGCGACGAAGATCTGGCTGTAGGTGGCTGGTAGTATGGCGTGATAGGCGTACGGGTGGTGGACGGCGGGTAGCGTTCGCGTTACTAATTTCACGGTGCTCATGACCTAAATCAGCTGCTGAGAAAGCGTTTCTAAGTTCGTCACGAATGACTGCGGCAATGGTGGTCAGTGGTGTATCTACGGGCGGAGTCCAAAGCTTGAATTTTTTCTCGAACAATACCTCTGATACGGTCACGTAGGGAGCCCTGATTGTCCAGATTCACTGAAGCGGTGTTTATTGGGGCGGTAGTAGATGATCGATCATACTGCCTCAATTTTCGGTGCAGAGTGCGCTCAATGGCAGTGGCTTCTCGTATAAAATCGGTCATGGTAGTTGGAGCATTGCGCATAAGTCCCGCGAGCAGCTGTTTTTTCACGGCGCGCATATTACAGCGCAACTTCTTTTCCTCGAGCATATTAGGATCAGCCCGACGACATAGGTGCGTCACGTCTTCAGCGAAAATTACCACAGTTTCGTGTGGCTTGTGAAGCCTTAACTAAAGCAACTCCTGAGCCCACTCATGACGGTCGAAGCTAGCAATGGTGTCAATCGGCTGCTGACGAAACTCATCCCATGTAAGTATACGGCCTTTACGATTGTCAAGCCACGTGCGAGCGCTGTCATCGAGAGTGAAGTATGTGCAGGCGAGCTTCTGTTCAGCTTTTCACTGGTTGATGTCGGCAGCGCGTTCGTAAAGCTCAAGCCAATCTTTAACATCATCATGTGGAGCACTACTGAGACCATCATATACAAGTGCCTAAAGAAGTAATACCTGGGATGGCTGGTGGAGGCCATTGGCAGAGGCATGGAATACCTGGTAGAATGTTCGTCCAAGGAGGTCAGCCCAGGAGAGATGCCCAGCGACCACCGACTGAAGTGGTGCACTGCAGTCGTAACAGGTGAATGCGTAACAGATCACTCGATGGACGGCTCCCACATGGAGTGTGGAGCATCGGCAGGTTTGCAGCCCAGAACTTCCACCAGTGTAGTGGTTCACCATAAGCAGACCGCTGAGACGCTGAGTCTGTGAACCAAGGGCTTGTTTCTATGCAGCAGCTAATGGCGAAAGCATCTTGTTTGTTTGTTTCCCTGGGATGATGGCTCATACCCACTCAGGGATATTGGCCAAGAAAATGTAGTGCAGTTTTTCTGTGATCATTTTAACTATGTGTATTGAATTTGTAATATAATAAGACTAATGTAAAGAAAACAACCTAAAAAAGAGCAAACGAGAAAGAAAAAAGATAGAAAAGTGAAATTGAGCAATTTTGAAATTTGAGGTGTTATGATTACCACTCAGCTGTGTTTACTTTGCCCTGGGGAGTAAAAAAAATAATTTTTTGATTGAAGATCACAAAGGTATACGCTTGGTTGCCTCAATATAATCGCAAACGGCATTGAAAGCATCCCTGTGGCAATGTCCCAAAACTGAGGCACCAAAGCTTAGCGCCGTTTCCACCATCAATCTAACGCCGATTTTCCGAAATGGAATAACTAGTAACCTTTTTCTAAGTATAGCGTAGCAGTGACAATACAAAAATTAATGTTCTAGTGATTTCGTTTCTCCGCAGATTGAACAGAGGGATGACGTTGTTTGACCAGCTCTGTGTAGATACAGGTTTAGTGGGGGGACACGACATCGAAATTTAGTAATTAAAACTTCAAGCTTTTTGGACTGACTCCAGTGGGGTTGCCATGGAAACATGAGGTGGTTATATTCTAACTATGTAGTTACTTTTTCTATCGTATCAGTGGAGATTGCTGATTTTCGATATCTTATTGCCGTAATATATTCAACATCTGGCAGTATAGATAAAACTGGCCCATCAAGTGCGGTTCGTGCTAAGGAATCAGCCAATTCATTTAATCTTACTCCACAGTGTCGCGGAACCCATAGTAACCTCAGAAGTCTCAACTGCGGAAGTACTAATGTTTTGAATCTGCTTAGAATTCTAGAGTTCTCTGAAGCTGTCAGAGCTGCACAAACTGAAAGAGAATCCGTCATTATGACTGCGTTGTTTTGATTTGATGGAAGTTTGCGAAGAACTAAAATAATCGCCACGAGCTCCGCTTCGAAGGCATCAACAAAAGCACGTCTTCTTCTATGGTCAGTGTCCCTTTTCACGAGGCCGTTGGTTCGCACATCGTCGTTGTTTACTGTCCATTTCGAGCGCTGAAACTATCAGAATAAACGCTTCTGTTGTTACTATTCTTGCAAGTGATATATATATATATATATATATATATATATATATATATATATATATATATATGAAGCATACTTAGAAAACATGAGGTTTCCCTTTCTTTCTGTTTTGACTCTTCAGCCGGTAGAATTTTTTCATGATAATTAATAGAGGACCCGTTACAGGTACTATTATAAGTGTTCAGTTGTTTCTGTAGTGTCGGACACAGGAATCAGGCACAATATTCATCGAAAATACAGAGAAGCAAGTGATCGACACGGGATGGACGAACAACACTGTGAATAACAGTAGCCAGAGGAAAAATATTGTGTTTGACAAGGTACCGCATCACTATACACTAAGATAAACCGATAAGTAAACAAGGTACACACGAAAATAATTGGCGCTTTGATAGTTATATAAAAATGAGCAACATATATTCGCGAGAAAAAAAGAGAACATGTTTTCAATTAGCACGAATGTCAAAAGCAACCAGTTTAAAATAGGAATTTTGAATTAATTACACCCAGAAACTATGACATGTTTATGACGAACGCCGTAGTAGAGGGTTCAGGAAGGTTTGACCATCTGCTGTTCTAAAACGCCCATAAACATCGCATAGTACAGGGACCTCAATCAATTCACCTCTTTCGCAGTGGAACCACCGCGGCTCTCAGATTCATCGAAGGCACATTTATACCCGAATAGAAGAATGCTGTGAATATATATCCTACATAGCACTATGCATCAGAGCAGCAAGCTGAACCGTGTTTTAGAGGCGAAGCTCCGTAAAGCGGCACCCGTTCGTCTCTCGTAGTAGTAGTAGACATCGTAGTGTGTAACCAGTCTTACATTTTGACCTCCGAGGTGGTGCTTGTGGGAGATTTCTTCTGTCGTTGTTGAACAATAAAAAATTTTCAGAATGTGCGTTAACTAAAAGCCGAATTGTCCTGTCTCTCATTTCTCCTTAGAAGCCATTCGCATGTACATTGAGCACTATCTGACAAGAAAGGGTTGCTACGTTATACTCGCTGGGCGTAACATCCTTGGTTTAGGAAGGTTTAGCGAGCGTTGGGCCGCAGTGCCATGAATACAGTGAACTAGTATACACCATAAACTCGATGTGGTTAAAGGTGGGAAGTAGACACAAGGGCAAGCCGTAAGAAAGTGTGCGTGTGCGTCCTCTCATTCAGTCCTTGGAATGTCCGCTGGATGGCGGTGCTTCTATATGAGGAATATATGATGAAAAGGTGCGAGATGGTGGTACTTGGAGTGTTGAATAGGTGGACGAACGGACACACAGACAGATGCATGGACGGATGCATGGATGGCTGCACGGACGGATGGACTCACAGACGGACGCAGGAGTGGATGCTTGGACGAAAGCAAGGACGGACGCACAGATGGACGTGCGGACGCACGAACAGACGCACGCACGGACGGGCGGATGGAAACATGGGCGGCCACACAGACGCACGCATGGACGGATGGAAGAAAGAACGAATGGACGGACAGATGCTTCACCCCACTCTCCATCATTCACTCCGTGGATATGCTGCCATTTTTTTTTTGTTTAGGTGACTACCACTTTGGGCCTATATTGTTCGTGGTCGCGGTGGGAGTGAAATACAAATATTTTATGGCCGATACTGCAACCTGGGAAAAAAACCCCAAGCAAATGAGCGGCCTAAATGGATTCACAATTCAAATAAAGGTAGTAATCATGCTTGTGTACTTCCACAAACAACTGTAAACGCCCTGCAGGAAATTCTTGAAATACCATGTAGAAGCACCAGCTTACACTGCAGCTTTTAAAGGATTCCGAATATCCGCCGCTTGACAGGTCATTCGGGCAATTTGTTTTCCCAAGTGTCGCGTTCAGTCCTTTAAAGAATGTTTTATCAAAAATCCACTCAGTATAAACACAAAACTATTTGAAATTGAAGCAGCTCCCGCTTAAGAGAACCACTTGTATATTCCAAGCAGCTGAAGCAAACAATTAAAATGTCGAGGGCGTTGACGCGGGCATTCATCGTGGCGCTACTCAGAAGAGAAACCTGGAGAGGAGCAGAGCACGCAGTGGTAGACCGGTGTTTACTACTGGAACTTTCAGTCGATGCTAATGGGCAATGAGGAACCGAAGACACAGAGACCCGCAATCCGATTTTGTTAATGTGCAAACTGCGAATTTTAGTTGTTCAACAATGCACAAGAGGAATTCCCCACCGGTACTACCGAGAGGTCAATATCCAGAATATTGCCATCATATTTCTACATGCATGTATATTGATATTCTAAGGGGCTACGCGTGTGTGTGCCTGACGAGGAAGACGAAGGGTTGTCTCCGCTCGACCACTGGTGAACCGGTTACAAATTTCTTACGAAATACTAAAAGAATGGATTGCTACAAATAAATAACTTACGTTGTTTTATTTTATTTGTTTCGTTTTTGTGTGTTTATTATGTTTTCTCTTCAAGGTTTTTTTGTTTAGAAATTTAACAGCTTTTTATTAATACCTATATTACCTAATTATTCCAACCCTCTTTTTCAAGAAGTGAAATATTTAAATAGCAAGGCACCGTCCCAATCATGGCCTATCCCCCTAGGTGGATTGTGCCAAGGTGTTGAGGAACCAACCAACCAACCAACGGTCACACCATTACCACTGGTTTTGAATACATCTATTTCCAGCCTCCTCGATACGACGTCTCTTCTTTTCCGTAACATATTTGGTGGAGGTGGAAAGTTCCCCGTCTTCACCACGAAGCTTCGCAGTGGTCGCACCATTCAGTCTCCGGCCATGGCTACCAATTGCAACCCGTCAGCGTCTCCATCTGTAGCTCCAACCAATACATACCTGACGATGCCCACCCCCCGTGATCCCGGTACATTTCCCGCATAACCTGGGCTTGGCGTTGACTACCGGCTTCGTATGTACGAGCGTGTTAGCCAGACACATCAATAGGACCCTACCATGATGCTTGCCAACGTAACATTTTACTTGGATGGGACCCCACGTGTCTGGTTTGACGCCCATGAGACCAAGCTCACCAGCTGAGATATCTTCAAGAAGAGACTACGCAACATCTTTGGGGACCCGTCCGGTCGCCAAATGGAAGCGAGAGAAGAACTCGCCACTCGTGTGCAGTCCTCAACTGAGTTGAATGTCTCGTACATACAGGACGTGCTCGCGTTGCGCCAAAAAGTGGACGAGCAAATGCCAGAGAGTGACACGGTGGGCCACATACTCAAGGGCATCGCGAACGACGCCTTCAACTTGCTCGTGTACAACAACGTCACGACCGTAGATATGATTATCAAGGAAAGCCGCTGCTTCTAAATGGCCGAAACCCGCCATGTTCTACCTCAATTTACGTGGCCACCAAACACGGCTTTTACATCAACCTGCACCGATCTTGGTGCCGCACCACCCATGCAGGACAGCGTGACACGAATAGGTCGACAGGAGCTTGAGGCGTCAAGTCCGGCACCGTTTCCTCCACATTCGCTCGACCATGGCGCCACACAAACGCCTCTGGCAGTCTCCATTATTCCAGCCACCATTAGGCAGGAAATTGCAAATCTCGGTTTTCCTGTGGCCTGCCATGTCTCCCGATCCATCTCCAGACCAATGACAACAAATGTACCACGCCATGAGTCACATTTTCTTCCACGATCCCGCAGTCAGACGGAATGGGGAACTGCAGACGATAAACCGCACTTGGACGCCCTCTAACTGGAGCCCGTTTTCTTTTTCACGCCCATACGAGGACTCCCGTCGGTATTCGTCCAGTCGTGTGTACCCTTCTTCCGACGTCCCTAACCGCCGCTCCACCGCTCGTTCACCATCACCTCAACACCGCCGTTCCCCATTGCCCCAACCACGCCGATATTCGTCGCCGGTCATCTATGGATCCTCTCAGACGGAAAACTAAACCATGCGAATCCGGGAGGTAGTGCTGCATCAATTGCGATTGCTCCAAATCCTCCGTTGACGCTCCCCACTAATACGAACTTGATTGAGGTGTATGTGTACGGTATTTTTTGACGCCGTTAGTTGATACCGGAGCTCAAGTGTGCATAATGAGGGCTCACCTGTGCCGCCTACTCAAAAAAGTCCTCACGTCTGCAGCGAATAAAGCCCTCCGTGTAGCTGATGGTAGAACTGTGGCCATCACTGGAATGTGCACCGCTTGTGTTAGCATTGCCGGCCGCCATGTCCCTGTTTTCTTTATGGTGCTTTAAAATTGCCCTCCCGTTCTAATCTTCGGCATGGACTTCCCATCGAGGCATTCTGCCCTTATCGATTGTGCCGCCAGTACTCTCTGCCTAGAACTTCCTCTTCTCCCGAATTCTCACCCTGAACTCCCGGACAGCCTGTGCACCACTGACTTCTTCCGGATACCGCCTAAAGCTCTCTCATTTGTTGAAATGGCAACACCTTCTCCCGTGCTCGATGGTGATTATATCGTGACGCCGATTACTGATGTTCTCCTGGTGCGTGACATTACTGTCCCACACTCCGTCGTAACCATGGCCTCTAACCGAACATATTTACCTGTTATCAATTTCGGTTTCATCAAACAAGTGCCACCCCAACAAATTTCGGTGTCCACGCTAAGACCCTTAATGGACGACCGCGTCACCTGTTTAATGGCAGACGTATGTCCTGATCCCCCCTATCACCTGCAGGATGCCACTTGCCTCGATGCGACCTCACGCTCTATGATCGCCCCGGACCCCAAACCTGAGAAGTCAGCCGCGCTATGCCGCCTTCTGGCTTCACACCGCGACATATTCGACATCGACAGCCGTCTTCTCGGCCACACTTCATTCGTCAAGCACCGCATTAACACAGGTGATTCTCGTTCCATTCATCGGCGACCATATCAGGTGCCTGCCACCGATCTGGTTGTCTCCGCTCGATCGCTGGTTAACCAGTCATGCCATTGCCGCTGGTTTTGAATACATCAGATCCCCAGCCTCGTCGAAACGGCGTCTCTTCTTTTCCGTAACAATATATTTAGGTTGGGGCCAGTGAATAGTTTTCCAGCTTGAGCAGTCCGTTTTTTCAACTAGCTCGATAACAGACACTACCTGCGTCGGATTCGCAAGGCGAGAGAGGAGATTGAACTCCAGACTGAACACGACCGTTAGATGCTCCACATCTTAATCAAGCAGTCTACCTGCTTAGTGTACCTCTGTGCCGAAAAATTGCACGTGATTTACGGTTCATGGAGGCGGCGAGTTCTCTGCATCATGCCTTAATCGCGCTAGGGGAAGCTCAAATCTTTCACTTTACCTTTGGTTTTTCTGACAAGTTGATGTTGTAGACCAGTGCCTTGTAGACTGGAACTTCATTTAGACCTCATTTTTAGAGGCAGGATCAACTTGAAAGCATTTTGTTGAACAATCAGCAAAAGCGTCAGGCCAGATTTAAAAGTGCCAAGTATCTTGATCACTTTCATTGAATGTTCAGTAACTATGCAAAGTACGCTTCTTCTTTGATGAAAGTAGGCGAGAAAAAGCACGCGAAATTCGGGCAATTTTTGCGCCAACACAAGTGTCATTGAAATGGTTGTGCCACGACTAGCTGCAAGGTAGAAGTTGCACTGGCGGGTTCTTATGCAGAGTCATTGAGAGCCCCTCGCAAACCACATTCACCGCTCCATGTGCTGCCCCTGGCATGGCCAAGCTTGGTACAATTTCCGACATACGATTAAGATGTTTTTGAGGTACCTTTTTTACTAGTATGCTGTGCCCGAGTCGCTCACGTCTAGCACACTTACTTGTCTTTGATACGTCGTGAAAGACAATATGACGGTATAAATATGGTCTAATACACATCGCTGTTTTAGGGGCGAAGTTCCTAAAGGCATGCGTTTGCCCATTCCTTGTATGTACGTGCGTGACCGCCTGTAGTTCCACCTTCGCAAACTGCCTACTACTTTGTCCTTGCAAACATCCCACTACGCCCCATCACCGATCCACAACTTGACCGACCATATAGAAAATACCGTTGAGAAGTAGCCATTATAAAATGCAAGATGGTCGTGTACTTGTATCCAGGCGCATGTTAAATGACCATGCATTGTCTCACTGTGGCCATCTCTTGTTTGTACGTGACCGCCTTTGCGAACTGCGCACTACTTCGTCCTTGAAACATCCCACCACGTCCCATCAATGATCCACGATTTCACCGAGTATAAAGCCGTTATAATGAATGGGGAACAGAAGCTTTGTTTATTACTACTTACGAATAATACAATTTCTTGCATAATTAAATACTGTGTTTGTCACGTCTTTGAATATGTAGTGGGCGATATTCGGAGATGGTTCACAGTTTAGCAATGAAAGCCCCCAGCACTTCGCCTCACTCATCATCATTCATTCTTTGGATATGCTGTGATGTTTCTCATTTTTTGCGCAGCACGAAACCAGACGATAAAACCCAACAGGAAAGAGGTGTACAGTGGACCAAAGGAGGAACCATGCAGGGCTCTCATAGCTCGGTGGTATTTTGGCTACAACCATACCATTTCCAAACCAATTAATTATGGGGGCTGCGATCGAAATAGAAACAACTTTTCTAAGAAAGAAGCATGTCAAGAAAGATGAATAAAGAAGTCTGAAATCTACAGTTACCCAGTGTATCGCGCACGAGGGCTCTTGTTGGCCTCTCAGGTGGCATCTTTCAGAAGACGTCACTCTACCAGAGAGAGCGTTAGCAAAATCTCTCTCTGGTCCGCTGTTTCGACACTAATGAACACATTGCGAATTAAAATAGTGTTACGTATACCAGAATGCAGAATTTGGTACACAGCGCAAGAGACGAAGGTCTTGCGCATGCGCTTTATCGCAACTGCACTTCTTTACGGACACTATGTGCGTCGCACTAAAACTCACTTGTAAGCGTCAAACACTTACATAACTTATTTTACTAAATTTAAAGAATAGCCTTGCACCAAACCGACACATTGATATTACATAAAAATCTATTAAAATGTTCGGAGCGCCAGTCTATCATCAGAAGGGCTGTAGCATGACACAACACACAGCCCTATCTACTGACCTGGAGCCAACATCGCTATCTTCTGCTGTCGTTTGACGACGGTGGCACAAGCAGAGGAGACACTTGGCACACGTTGCACAAGTCGTTGTCATTAGAGAACCGGGGTGCTGATTTCGCCCTCTCAGTTTCCATTCTAGCACCCGGAACCAGCTCGTGATGACTACCGGGGTTGTACTCTCACCTAATCATGACAGTGAGTAAGAATCTTTGGTATAGTTTGACATGAATAACACTGAATTAGCGACTTTCCTAGACCCGATTCTAAGCAGTTTTGATACCCGTTCAGTGCAGTATAACTGAGATATGTTTACAGATGAAGTTGAATATCTAGTCAATAAGTATATTCTTATTCTTATGTACTTGTTTTATTCATACGCTTATTCTTATTCTTATATACTCTAATATTAAGTATATTTTTCAAGTATATTCCTTGTACAATAGCTATTTAGATGCTATCAATTGGCGATCACGTGGTATATGTTGCTATCTTTGTAATATTTAGGATATCCTATGGCAGGCCAGGTTTTAGCGAACACTACAATGCGCAACGAAGAGATCAAATGGCTCATCTGTCTAAAACCCGCATCATGCAGTGTTCATTTATTAGGAGCTCATGTCACTCGACTGGTACTGAAGTTCAGGCCCACGCAACCAGGATATCCATTGTAGTCTTTGAACAGGAAGTTATTCAGCCGTTTAACTCCGGAGAGACGGTTGAAGGCGCCAGGCTTGATGCCGGTCTCCGGGCAGCCTTGTCGCAATGAGTCATACTCGACGTCGTATGCAGCCACGCCAAACGAAACAGTCGTCAAGAAGCGTTTGACCTCGCACAGCTGCAGGGAACGCGCGGAGGATCAGGTTGAGCGTCAAAACTGTCCTGAAACGTAGCTTTTGAAACTGCGGCAACTCAACAACGATGAGCCGTAAATAAGAGCCCGGTTAAGTGCTTGTTCCTTGCACAAATGTTTGCACTGCTAAAGGAAATAGCTGCGTGCACAACATGTTTGGTTTTCGCTATGTTACTGAAGCCTATCGACTTAGGTTTTGAAAGGACTTCTTGTGGTTCGTAGGTCAGACTCTGCTTGACAGTCTAGCGACATTCTATGATCAGCAAAATTTCGCTCGACGTTCGATTCACAACAAAGGCCAATTTCTGTGTATCAGTGCTTAATGCTTGAAATCAAGATGGTGACACTACAGGTTGGATAGTAAATTGCAGTATGGAACATTTCTTTCTAAATTACATTGTCATGCAAAGAGGATTCTGTATCAAACTATTGGAGTCCCGTAAACATTTCTGTTGATAGTACGTTAAGATTGTCTCCGTGTCCACTACCTCTTAGAGGGCCACCAATATCAACGGTGTTTATTCAAGCGTTCCCCTTAACAGTGAGTGATAATGTATATAATGTAAATATTTTTTGTGCTACGGAGAAACAAAAACAACAAAGAAGGAACAGTAGACATTAGATTGTGGAACTGTTTAGACAAGTAGCGCCACCTGTCGGCGCAGTTTTCAGAAGCGCAAAGCCCGCCTCCTCTGCACAGTTTGCTGCACAACCGTATGTAATCAGCGCATGCTAAACAATGATTTAGCTAAATAGTAGGTATGTTTGCGCATTTAACACTCAGAAACAGTGCTACAAATTTTTCTTCGACATGAACTCGTCACCGAACCACCACGTCATGCTTGCTGGTTCACTCGCCAGTGCGACGGGCGGCGAAAACAAGAGCATACGCAATAGTTCCGCGCTCTACGAAGAAAGACCTCAGTCGACGCAAATGTTACGTTGTGAATTGCGACAAACCTAAAAGAATTCAGTGTTACCGTTTTCCGTAGCTTTCGCGAAGCAGAACAGTGAGAGCCCTGGAAACGCGGGCCGTTGCGAGCGTCCTTGGTAAGTGTATAACTCGATTTCTCTCCAGCGTGTCGCATGAGAAAGTGTGATATTGAACGTTTCTTGTTATTGCTACACGTAGCCCTGACGAAGAACCATGGCAACTTTTATTATGAAGCTCAACAATGCCTCTCACCATAGTGTGCGCCGTGGAACAGGACACTCGAGACGCGCGCGATGAACATCGCACATGCCACGACCGCCTATAATCCGACGTGGTTGCATCACACAGCATAGCGCGCGCAGGCTCGAAGGTTCTAAGCTCTGGCTTCAACTAGCCAAACCAAACGGTTACTCGTAAATCGCTAAAATTGTGGGTCGTGATCACAATCGTGTTTCTCTTAGCGTTGGTTTCCCCGATTGCCCGGGCTATTTCCCAGGATTCAATTTTGACTTTCGGTGTGCACCGAGAGAGTAGTCACGCATGTATTCCCATTTGTAGTATATACAAAGGGAAAACGATCGTCACCAGGACATTCTAGAACGCGTAATAAAGCAGTTGAACGTAGAGTGGGCGAGAGATGGATTGAGAATGCACCAGGTAAGACAAAAGTCGCCAAGGCCAATTGTTCCAGATAAAGGGAGCTTCGTATTACTGATTATACAATACATTGCTTGTGTATGCCCTTCATCGCTTTGGCAACGTGTGTACGTCCAGATTTAGGCATTTGGGTGTTAAAGAACGCACGTGGAAGTGCTTGTGTCGAACTCGTTGTCATGAGGTGCTCGCGTGCAGTTAAATTGCGAGTTGCACCACGGCGAAATAACTGACACATGCTTTGCATTGAACCTGTTCTTACTTTGCCAAGCTTTTTATTGTTCTGGAGCAAAAATAATTGATGGGAATTTTCTAGGCCCTTTAGTTTCAGGGAAAGGTACCTCAGCACCAACGAAAGGGAAGGGCTTCTGTACGCTCGCTTGCGGATGTCTCTCTTCGCACTACCCTGCTATCGCTTGCACGGCGATAAGGACACTAGTGGCGTTTTTTTTTTCTTGCGTCGTCGCATGGGAGACTCTGACGTCTATACGGTCCAACACAAGCGTGCTTGTTTGTTCCCGTATCGTTCTTTTTTCGTCGTTACTGTGTGCTTGTAGCACGCAAAATGTTTTATATCCCGTAATTAAAATGCTGACGTATCTACATGGCGAAAGTTGCAATTTGAGGTGAAAATGTCATTGTGATATTCGTCAAAACGAAGAGTCTGTTTTTTTTAAGTAATAGTTGTTGGTGCTTCTATTTCTAAAAACAAAGGTATGATTATGTGAGACGCCATAGC
This sequence comes from Rhipicephalus microplus, assembly GCF_043290135.1. Classification (NCBI taxonomy): domain Eukaryota; kingdom Metazoa; phylum Arthropoda; class Arachnida; order Ixodida; family Ixodidae; genus Rhipicephalus; species Rhipicephalus microplus. Next base: position 73,321,639 of record NC_134707.1, on the reverse strand, counting down.
TTTACGGTGTGCTCCGCAAAGCTCCGCCACCGGGGATTCTTTAGACTGCATCTATACACCAAAGCTCAAGGACCTCTCATATTTTGTCTCCATCGAAATACTGCAACCACAGCCAAGACTCGGTTCAGCAAACGTCGGGTTGGCGAATGAGCAGCAGGAACCCCAGGCCACCACGGCCCATTTAGAATGTGGTATTGTAAACATTAAACTGACGTCCCGCTATAAACCATTACTTCGCAAAGTGCTTGATTGGTCTGGTTGGTGCTGCATGGTAGCCGAAGAAAGTGGTTAGCAGCGCAAACGACAAGAGGGGATAGAAGATATCAGAACGTTGTTTGTTCAGTGCTCCGTTCTCGACTCTTCTATCTCCTCCTGTCGTTTGCGATGTTAAGCACTTCGTTCATCTACCATTATTTGGCCACTACCCATGGTGAACGCCAAAAAAAAAAAGAGGAATGCTTGTCGTTGCTGTTTTAACAGTGAAGCGAGGGTCCCCGTGGTGCTCCCGTATCTTGCAATTATCTGCCGGGTAGGCTGCGTAGTGTTATAGCCTTGATTGATAACTACTGCTCTCATGCACTCTATTCAGAAAAAATGACACTGGTATAATTAACGTAAAGACACGTTGTTCTGAAGTGTGGCGTCATATTTTCCTATCGACTACACAGAAATGTACATGATACCAACCCTCTCGATGCAAAATACATGGTGGGTGTTTTTCATCAAGTGGTCGTGGTGCTATATTGCATTCCAATTTACAGTGCACTGCACTGAAGATTTTGATGATGGGTAGTTCGAGTACGAGTCACTCACTAACTTTGCTTAAGCAACTCTACTGTATTATATTATAACGTTGTTGAGCTAATTTGATAATTTATTTAGCTTTGCTGGGGAAGCATTGCGAGTTAGTTATTTACTGCTCATGCCTTACCGCTATACAGCTTCGACGCTTCATGACCACAACGGCTTAGCTCATCACAACAGCTTGGGCAGACACATAGGCTGCCACTTACCTTCGCTTTCAACCATTCTAGTGAGTCGAACGTAAACGTCAGTCTCAACCTCTCATTCACAAGAGACTCGTAGAAGTAACTGTCGTTCTTCTGCAATTTCCACTGGGCTGCAACAACGTTTGGACATATCTGAAGAAACGGAAAAACGGTGGCAAATTTTAACATAATATCTGTCAAGCAATCAATCATACATTCCAAAATTTTCTTTTGCTAGAGACAAAACAGTGCATTGTTTTGACAAAATCAGGGAACAGAGAAAAAAGCTTCGCTATCGCAGCTCTCGTCGCCCACACAATGACAGTGACACGACGAAAACACTCAGAAAATCTATTCATGGTCTATGCAGAGTTCTCAGTAAAATAGTTATGTAATGAGCAACGTTGAAGTGGAAAGAAATCAGCTTTGTGCTTTTATTTTAAACCTCTTTAGCAAAATCAAAGCACTTGCAGGAACACGTACGTCAAAAGGTACTGCACATCAGGACATAAGTAGTCCCCACACATTTGTAACCACGAATTTAATAACGTTATTTTGAATGAATAAGATTGACCACATTCTTTTCGTACAGTTCAATTAGAGTGGTAGCGAGTACAAGATGAAGCGTTTCCTTACCATAATGTGTATACAACTGAAGAACATAGTGAGAAGCATGAAACCGGAAAGAACAAGAAATCGCATTTGCTCAAGGATACGCTATTCTTTCGTATATCACTCTTCTTCTAAATGTGGGGTTCTACTATGTTCTCAGTCGTTGGTTTCGTATTGTGTGTCAGTCATGAAAAATGGCTGAAACAACTTGAATTGTGTGTTTACGCTTGTGTGTGGGTGCAGTTAGGAAAACATGATACCTTGCATAATAAACCGCCCATATCATTGTGAATTAAAGAAATGTTTTTGCTGTGTACAAGCTGATGATCTGTTTAAATTTGACTACAACTTGTCGAGACGCTGTTCAAAAGCTTGAAGCCTTGGGAAATTTTTCTTGGTGCCACTACTTGATATGTTCTCTGATGTGTTGGCGGTATATATAGAGTAGGTGGGCCTCTAAAAAGATCGTCTTTGCCAGTACTTTAGCCTAGGTGGCTCTTCTGGGCCTTCTTGTGTGATTGTGTCGAGTAAGCGCTGCAACCATTTGCTGCTAAAGATAAATCAATAACAAGCCAGCTCCACGACTATCCAGAATGAAGCAGATTGCAAACGAGTAGGTAAACAGGTGAGCGCATTTTACGTTGTTGTAGGTATAAAAATACAAGCGTTTTACTTCCAATCCGCAAGGTGATTTTTCAGCGTTTTTATATAGGCCATTTCTGTGGTGAAATTTCGTCACGACGGAAGATCTGCCGTTATGCTAGCAGTAAATGCTCCGGCATATTTCCTCCTTGACATTTCGTAACTACTTTAAGTAATGAATGAAAATAACTAGGCTTCTCTCTAAAGAAAACCAAAAGCAACGTATCAATGCAGTTCATAATGCTGGGAATTACTGCACATCACAATAGGCCGTCAGCAAGTACATAATAAGATCGTTTCATGAATTATGAGGATTGATTTGTGGCATACTGCACGCTACTTGAATACCTAAATTTAGAGAAAAAGCGATTATTCTTTATTTGTACGCATTTGAAGGCGAATTTAGCCAATAAAGTCGTTATATTTCTCTAAAGCGATAGAGCCGTAACAAAAGTGCCCAGCACTGCGTATGTGTGTTATGTGTCGTTCACTTAGTCCCCTTTTGGATACGTCTGGATGCTATCGATTTCCAAAAAAAAAAAAAAAACCTGCCGTGCAAACATTATCTACTATTTAAAAGGAGGCCGGATGCATATTTTTCATATATAGAAAATACAGGACTTCAAAAAATTTGGAACTAAGATAAAGACAGAAAACGTAACTTACTTCAGTGCGCTTTACCACAGCTATATATGTATACATGCTAGGAAGCTAGCTTCGTGGATGTCCGTGGAAGTCGTTTTTATAAAACTTGACTTTACGCGAACCATTCGTGAGGGTGAGGGTTATGCGTGAGAAAATTCGCTATGTGGTCAGGCACGCGATGGAGAGGCAAGGTGACCAGTTACCATGCAGGCGTTACCACGGAAGCCATGACGATCCTGATAGCAGCGTGAATTATTTGCGAGTGTTACACCTTTCCTTCTGCTGGTATATCTGCGCCACTGGGCTACGAACATCAAACCTCTTCAAGATGGAAGTTCCTGAGTAGGTCACTCGTTCCAGCAACGTACTGATATTTTAGCGTAGTATTGCTAAATTACCATGCATTTTGAACCGATTTTGCGTTCAATCTTCCTTTTGATTACAGCACAGTGCTCAAGAGCTATGTTGACGCACATTAGGGCACTTCCTTTTTGCAGCGAGATTTCGGCAAAAGGAGAAAAGAAAAAGGCACGAAGAGAACAGCACCAGCGCTACGAGCGGTCTTCTTCGTGCTTTAATTGATCTGCCCTTGAGTAGAGTTCGCGCTGCAAAAGAAAAAGAGCCCTAATGACTTACAAACAAGCCTACCTTGCGGCTCTGGCTCGATGCGGATACTGTTTGCTGGCCACAAATTTTGTTCGAGAACTTACGTATAACTTATGTCACACGGGCTGCAGATGGTGCAAATTAAAAAATGTGCAGTGGTAAACAATATCAAAAGCCTCTTCTTTTGGTATCTTACCCAACCTCAACTACGATAGAGAAACCGATAGAGGTTACAACGTGTAGTAAGGTATTCATCAAAACTACAAATATATTCCACGCCTGCTTTAATATCAGTAATGGGCTAAACAGTAACGTCATTCTGATATTGGAAACGACATACCAGTGACGCTATTTGTCTATGAAGGTACTTATTGGTGAATCCCGCCGAACAGCCTTTGTATTCAACCCCTTTTTCAAATCATTGGTGAGGCACAACCATTAACGTCCATAAGAACGTAAAAACCACCCATAAGCGACAATTTATGTTTTACTGAATTAACCAAATAGCTCTTCTGCTCAACTACCGGAATGTTTACGTACTGCCCCCCCCCCCTATAGTGTTGCCGTCTTCTTTGGCGAATTTGTTGTGTAACGGGCCTACATTTTTCACTCAGGATAATGAATTAACGATTTACAAAGAGCTCGCACCTGCGTCTGTCGACACCTTGCGATAGCACATTAGGTAGGTACACTCACTTTCAAGAAGCAATTTTCTGAAATAATGCTTCACTTGTCCGATATGCAAGCACTCACTTGGGCTGGATCGTCAAAACGCGGACCGCGTCCCTCTACGCATTTCTCGAAGGGAAGATAGCGCTCGAAAGTATCCGTTCGCTTCGGTGTGTAGTATCGCCCGCTGAGTGCCACCGAGATGGACAGAGGCAGCTGTGGGTGCGACTTCCGCACCCTTTCAAGTATAGGCAGCGTGTCATTCTGCGGTGTGAAAAAGAAAAACAAGTTGGTAAAAACGTAGGATAGTCGCCAAAGAGCACTTGTGTGATGTTATTAAATAGAATGTGTTTCTTAATCATCGTAGGAATATTCACACACGCTGCACTGGCTTATGGTTGACACCACTTTTTCGTATATTTGATAAATACTAGCGCTTTACACATAAAAGTGCAGTAAGTCTAGGTAAATAGTAAGTTTCAAAATGGCCCGTGTTACGTAAGACTGATTATGACGCATCACCAATAATACCTGCCTAGGTGGTCTGGCAGATAGGTTGCCCGTATGCTGCCTCCGAGGTAGCAGGATCAAATCCCGGTCTGGGTGGCCGCGCTCCTCGTCGAGGTGCTGCAGCTTGAACCGCATGCACTAACCATCTTGTACCGTTAGGCTAAAAACCAAGGTGGTAGAATTTTCCACAGCCCTCCACCATAGCATCCCCTCATGGTTCTTGGATGTTACACCCCATTTTTTAGAAGCAAAATAAATGCAGTAGTTTTCACATGAATTAGGTTTTTGTTTTTTAGCATTTTACAAAGGGGCCTGTTGGAGACTAGTTTCTGACATAAACTACGCCATTTTATGAAGGTTGTGCAGGTAGTTTTTAAAATTATTTGATGCATTGATTGATATGTGTGGTTTAACGTCGCAAACCCATCATACAATTATGAGATATGCCGTAATGGAGAGCTCCGGAAATTTTGACCTCCTGGGATTTTTGACGTGCAACCAAATATGAGCACGTCGGCCTGCTGCATGTTCACCTCCAGTGAATATGCAGCCACCGCAGCCGGGATCCAATCCCACAACCTGCGGGTCAGTAGCCGACTACCTTAGCCACTAGACCACCGAGTCGTGGCCTTCCAAAAGTTTTACCAAGTCACATATTTTGTTTTCTTTCATACTTCAAAAAATCTTTTGCCCCTTCTCCACAACGTGAAAATACGCAACTTTTCATTTATGGTGGCAATGTGTCACTATTAAAGATAAATTCTTGGGAGGCGGTGACATAAACCAAGGTATGGGGCATTAGGCATCAAAGGGCATGGTGGTTCGTGATTATATTTTTTAATATATAGTACCAGCTTCGGCAAATGTATTTTTGACTGCGAATATACAATTGTAATTTACTTGATCAGTGATGAATGGGCGCGGGGGGCTTTCGAAATTTCTGTGGGTCATAATACCTCCTACTTTCTGCAAAAAGCATGGACATAGAGTTAGTTATCAACAACTACTGCCGCTTTCAGCATTCCATTCAGAATCCGAACATATTTCTGGTATTCTCTGTGGGGCAACCTTACACCTAACGTTTCTCACAATAGAATGCCTTGCTCTTATTTCAGACTTTCTAGAGCTCATTGACCAGTTATGGGAAAAAATGTGTTTCTGTTCACAACGTAGTCTTTACATCAACGACTGGCACTTCGTCTGTCATAAAGACCAGCGCTTTCACGTGTTTTTGTTTTCGAGATTCTTTCAAACGAGACCGCAGTTTTTACAACGTCTAATATTATTTCGTGTCTTTTTAAAAATAAAAATGTAGCTTAATTTGAACAGACGTGGTCGTATTAAAATACAGTGAATGCTGCCGGTTGTCCTTTCCAATGTAATTGCATTGTGTAACCTTCAATGACAATGCTAAAAACACTAGTCCTAATTATAGATAGGAAAAGATTAGCTGTAATTAGGCAAAACAATCCACTGACAAGACAGCGCTCACAAGGAAGAGCAAGTTTTGATATTGCGTGAGATATCAATATTCGCGCACAAGGCATTACAAATGCTCGTGTACTTCTTTACAGAAAGCATTCGCACCCAAGGCCTACGTAATAAAATACGGTGCATTTCACTGCAACCAATTTTGCCGCAAGGTTCAGGTTAGAGGACAGCATGTTCACTTAGTGCTTGAATCGAAAAACGATGCAATAAAGTGAAGACAGAGCATGTTTCAATTTTTTATTGTATTTTCTTATACCCCACAGTACCAGAAGCATTAAAAAAGCGGAGAGGTAAAAGCACATCTAAAACAAATTAGAAAAATGAACAATCCACCATATGAAGCACTGACTATCAACTGAAATCAACTTTTTCCAAAAACCTATAGTGATAATCACGTAGGAGCATATTGTAAAAATTTACATACAAACAAGCCACACAAAAGTGCAGAAGATGAATTTTTAGGAGAAAGAAAAGGAGCCGTCGGCCTGGAAAGCGGGTTTCTAGCCGGCTGCTTTTCACGGGGGTAAGGCAGAAAGAAAAAGAAAGAGATAAAGGGAAGCATCATGGGTTGTGACTGCGGTATTAGACGGCTTAAAGACCTCAAGCGTTGTTTTTCAAAAGCTTCCGGTCGCCTCATTAAGAGGTTAAAAGCTGGTAAAGCTCTTAACGTCAAACTGAAAGCACGTCTTGAAGTTTCTTTCAAGGTTAAGGAAAGTCTCTCTTTAGTTTTTAGATAAAAAAAACAACCGCATCGTTCAAAAAAAATTTTTAATATGTTTATGTAGCTCAAAAAAATATTTAATAAAATATATTTCGTCTAACAAGGAAAAACAAGGTAAAGAAAGCGTATGAAATTAGCAGGCTATTTTCAAAAGTACTTCGTGCCGACCAATGCCTTTAAGACACATCGGTGGACCAAAGAAGATGTCATCAAAGGCCTGTGTTTGTAAACAGTGAAAGGCTCTATAGCACATTGAGTTAATGCATACACTGTCCCAACCGGAGTAGCAGAGATACAAAAAGGGATAATGAGAGGGTCACCATCACATAATGCTTCCTGTGCATGGCGTCAGCGAATCATGAAGACAAGCTAGCTGACACCTACAAAAGTTGTTCGCCAGATAATGAAATCAATGACTCATACTGAATCCATTTTCTTTCAAATGCAATAATACACGAATTGATTGTTTCTCTCCCCACTTGATTGGGGCTCCTTGCTAGCCAGAGACACTTTTAAAGTTTAGGTTGACAGCCATATTCACCACTAACGGTTGAGTGACAATTGTGCTGATGAGACCGTCATATACATATCATTGTTTCTGAATGATGTCCCCTTTTTCGCATGGCAAGCAGGTGTGCAGGGCGACCCTTCCGGCACAAGACACGAATGACGGCTTGTTTTGATTACTACAAGTCATACCTTTACTAGAGGTTTATTGAAGCGGTTACATAATTTCGACGGCTTAAGTGGCGCGCTTAAACGAACTCTGATAAGGGCACGCTGGTCAATCTGCTTAATTATGCGACACTGTATGCAAGTGTAGCAATACACTGAATCTCCGACCTCCAACTTTGCGTCTCTCTTAATCATATGGTGGTTTTGGGACGTTCAACCCCACATATCTATCAACCTTCAACTTGCCTATGAAGAGTGTTTTTCCACATTCCGTGGACTTGCGAAAATAAATTTCCTTTAAATTTATCTTGTGATAAAGAGGCTAGCATGTCATATGGACAATTAGCTCATAGCGATCTTGTCACCTGCGCCTTGAGGTATCACACTTACAGTTCACGCAAGAATTGTTGTGCAACTTACACACGGCGAGCCGTCTTTTACACGCTTGGGATGGGCGCTGTGATACAAGATAGGTTTCTAAAAACGTGGTTCAATAGTATTCAACTTCTTACAATACAGTTTGTTTAAATTAGGAAGGCTCTGCAGGACTGCCAAATTTGGCGTTTATTTTTTATGAATACTACTAATATGTGTGGCCTCGACTTAGGGTTTTGTCTTATCTCTAAGCTTTGCAAGCGCACAGGATCCAAAACCACAGTAAGAGCAACTGTCTTATATGAGATTTCTTTAAAAAACACTTCGATACGATGCGTAGCAGTCGATAGATGTTCGTACCAGAGTATGTCCGTAGGTCCTGTTGGTCCGGCTGCTGCGTGAATTCGGATACACTAGAATGTTTGGTGGCAGTATAGTGCAGTCTGGAAAGCTTGCGTCCGAATACGAGATGTGACCAATGGCGATGAAAAGGGACGGCACGAATATAGTCCTGTAACAATGCAACAACCACAAAAAAAAACACGTCTACAATACAGAATATTGTCAGCAACGGGTGCCTTCTCCACCGCGGTGGTCTAGTGGCAAAGTTACTCGGCTGCTGACCCGTAGGTCACGTGATCGAATCTCGGTTGCGGCGGCAGCATTCTCGATGGCAGCGTAAATCTTGTAGGCCCTTGTGCGCACATTTGGGTGCACGTTAAAGAACCCCATGTAGTCGAAATTTTCAGAGCCCTCCACTATGCCATCTCTTATATATGTATGCCCCGCCGCGGTGGTCTAGTGGCTAAGGTACTCGGCTGCTGACCCGCAGGTCGCAGGTTCAAATCCCGGCTGCGGCGGCTGCATTTCTGATGGAGGCGGAAATGTTGTAGGCCCGTGTGCTCAGATTTGGGTGCAGGTTAAACAACCCCAGGTGGTCTAAATTTCCGGAGCCCTTCACTACGGCGTCTCTCATAATCATATGGTGGTTTTGGGACGTTAAACCCGACAAATCAATTTTATATACGTATGGTGGTTTCGGGACGTTTTACCCCCCATATCAATCAATCAATGGGCGTCTTGTAGAGCGGAACTTACACTGTGCGACCCGAGGGAACTACATACAGATAGGACCAATTATGTTAGACCAACCTAACAAAATTTAACACTGAAAATTTTGTGCACTCGAAAAAGTCACAGCTTTGCCGCAAAGGTGAAGCAACGAACGCGATAGCAACAACTTTGAAGGTCACGCGCAGAATGGAAAGCGGATCGAGAACCCACGTTGCTGACGCACAAATGACTCATAAAACACACCTAGAGGTACAGATACACTCGAATAAGCATCTCAGTTGTTACTTCGTTGTGTCTGAGGAGCGCGCGCTTTTCGCGAATGGACACTGAGATGATTGTAGTGACCTTTGTGCACCTAATAACTACAGAAGAATCGTTCTAGGTGACGGTGACGCCGACGCTGACACCAGCGGTAAAATCCAGCCGAGAGTGTCCATATATTTGTTATCGCAATAAAAGAGAATCAAACGAGGGTCATGATGCCATGCCTCTGGAATATTCGCTTGACCCCTTTTGTAAGGTGCACGCAGAAAAAAAGGCAATTGGCATTTCTGAAGGAGTTGGAGCAAATACTTGAAGTGCGTTTAGATTGGCTTCCATGATGAAGGCCCCATCATATACATCATACAGAACGTCCGTGGAGCACGAACCCAAGCCTGGCCCACGGGCCGGGTTCGACATTGTTGTAACGGGCTTGGACCCGTGGGCTTCAGTATCGAGTCGGGAGCCCCCGATCTCCAACATATCACTATAGTGACATGGCCACGACGTTTGGCTTTGTTTTTCGAACTTAGTAATAAAATTCTTTGTCAACTGAAAAGCTGATACCTTCTGGAATGAAGCCTACTGTAGTATTGGAATGCGCTTAATTCATACCTTCCATGCGGGTGGCAACCCTGTTGTAAGCAGGCTTCTCTTTATCTCGCACTTTATATTCCACATAGTGGTCGCCGCTGTTTGCTTTCTGCCAAACATCTCATTGTCGTTGATAGTCGCTGCCTCGAGCAGCTACAATAGAAGAGAATAATATCATCTTTGTGCCGTCAGGAGTGGTCGAATTTTGAAATTCAGGTTCGAACACTCGCAAGCGCTCTTGTGCATTCGTATGATACGATTAGAACCCAAATTCTGTATTTTTCTTCTCGATCGATTGCGTCGACCCCTGCCTCCCCCCCCCCCCCATCTGTCCTTGCCGCGAAACGTTCCTGCAGCTTGTCGGACCGATAAGCCCTTATCTACAGCACGCACGGCGGAAGCAGGCGAGAACACGCACGCATTGTCCATGCGCGAGACCAGCGTCAGTGTTTTTAAAAAAAAGCAACAGGGGGCGGAAAAGTGCCTAGCCGATAACAAGGTAGCTGAGACGAGCCACGGAGCATTTGAATGGCAGGCGAACGATTAGATGCGGTGTCGGTCATGCTAGGCGTGGTGGGTTTTTAATACGTGCGTGCTACAAAGCAGAGGCCACGCCGTTTTGGGGCGTCGGCTAAGGCGAGTCGTTGGCACGTATTCTATGGCGAGTGACATGTTAATGTGCTTTCTAGCTGTTATGTTTCGCGGCGTATGTTTTATTGACCACCAGCTGGCAGCGATTGTTCATTCTTGGGTTTTGGTCCTCATGTGTGCGTTAGTGCCGGGTTGAGCTGGTCCGCAAAACTGGTTATGACTCTTTTAAACCATTCACAAAAGGCGGTTCTTGTTCGCAGCGTTCCTGGCTCGAGTCTTGCGAATTTCGGCTAACTGACACGCCTGAGCAAAGGCGGGGCCTTCATTAGGCCACCAACGTGGTTTTTGCATGTAATTGTACTTTCTTTCATTCCTTCCAACGTGTTTTCCTCAATTTTCATTCTTTTCGTTGCAGTTACCTTTCGTACCGCGAGAATGACACGCATAAGACATCCGTCCAGTCGGCCTATCTTGGACGCCATATTCTCGCGCATTCCAGTTCTCTTCAGTTGCGGTACAACTATCGCTCATTAGGGTGAAAACCCTACGAACCAAAAGTGTCATATAGCGCCCGACAAGGCGAGATAGGACGCGGCCGCGCAAGGTAAGTCTCGTATCGTCGAGGACCTCAACACGCCAAGCTACAACAGCCGACAGTTTTCGATTACTGCTGGCCATGCCTACATACGAATGACACACGGACAAAACATCTGCTGCAGATACTATTGCAAAGCACTTTTTAGTGAACTTCAGGGAGTTTGACCGTGTCGATTTATCAATCTAGCCTCCTGCGACCTCTAGTTCTCCTGGCTGTTCCAACAATGAGATCTATACTAAAATTGGCATTGTATGACATGACTGTATGGCAATCATAAATGACTACTCTTAACATGAAATCAAGACATGTAAATCATGACATGTATGCCATGAATGTCATGAAGTTCATGTCAAGGTCTTCCTGTTCTTGCGGTCATTTCATTCGCGTGACGTAAATAAAAATTGGTATAGCATGCCATGACTGCATGGTAAACATTAAGGACCGGCATTCACGTGTAAATTATGACGTGCATGTCATGGAAGCCATTACGAAACACCACGTTCATGGTGCGGTCGTGGTCGTTTTGTTACCTTCACATACACCAAATTTGGTAATACATGACGTGAATGGATGACGGAAGTATATGAGTGGTGCGAACATGATAAATATGGCATGCATGTTATGTAAGAACAGGACTAAATGTCACGCTCATGATGTGCTCGCGTTCATTTAGCTAGGTTCACATAAAGCAGAATTGGTATTACGCGAAGTGAATGGATCACGGAGGCGTATGACTGGTGCAAACGTGATAATAAAAATAAGGGTGTCATGTGAAACATGACTACATGCTACGTTTATAGCACCCTCGCAGCCGTTTCGCAAGCTTCAATATATACCGAATTCGGTAATATGTGACGTAAATAGACGACGAAGGTAAATGACACGTCCAAACACGAAAATCATGACATGTGTGTTATGTAAAACACAACATACTATGCTCTCAGCACTCTTGCGGCCGTTTCGCTAGCTTCACAAGTATGAAATTAGGTATTACGTGACATGAATGAACGACGAAGCCAAACGCTAGGCGCAAACATAATAATAATGAAATGGAAGTCATGTAAGGCATAACTTACATCCACCTCGTAACGTTGCGCTCATTTCTATGTGGGAAATCAAGCTTCCTTATTCGTTAATTTCATATCATCGAGTCTCACTGTACGTGCGATCTGCCATTTTTTTGTAATCATCGCGACACGCAAGTCCTCAGAGTAGACGCTTTTGCTACACGTTATGCCCGTCCCTCTGTCTACTTTGGACGCCTATTAGTGTCGTAACTAGTCTTTCAGTAGTTCGTTCCACACTGAGAAGCTATATATTCCGTGGCGAACTTTTTCCCCACGACTACGCCATTCGCATGGAAGATCAACTGTGGTGAACACAGACTGAAGATGAAAGCCTACTGGAATATATAGGTTCCTTCCAAAATATTTACGACCCCGCGGACCTTTCGGCAACCGAAGCGGAACAAGTGATTCGAGCAGTTAGCCAATGACATACGCCTTTTCTGGGGTCACTTATTTTGCTCACTCGGCGTCTTCGCTGAAGCAGTGGGTGATATCCAGGCAACAACGTTGGCGGGGCTCACATACCTTCCAGAGGCGCTCCACCTGAATCCATCCTTGAGCCATCCTGTGCGCGGCCCTCTCAGTCTGAGCCAATTTTCTCTCCGATGGCCCCATCAAGGCCTCTAGACCCATTCAGTCACTACAATCTGTCTGCACTGTCCGCCTTCCCGTTAACAGCCCAAGAACGTCGGACACCCCGACCCCGTGCCCTGAACCAAGGTCGACTCGTAAAGGTTACCACCTATTATGGTGCAGGAGGCACAAGCAGATACCATCCGGTATGCTGCCGTTGTAGTTGGGGTCACTACAGAGACCAGTGCCCAAGCAGACCGTGGCTTTGCCAACGGAGAAATGACCGAGGCTTGCGATTGTGAGTGCATGTCAATAGCTCGCCAACACTGCACCACCCCCCGGGGTCCTCTCACTTTACTCAGCTGCTGGAAAACTAACTGCGGCTTCTCTGTGAACTGTGGCTCATATTCAAGAGCAGCCATATGTGTCGCAGAACACTCGACGCCAGGTCTCGACATCATCCAGATGCCAGGAAGCACAACCGCGGCAATCCTTCGTCAAAGCAGCGCATGCCCAAAATAACAATGCCCCATTTCCTCCAGCTCAGACAACTACCAGAGAACAAGGCACCAACCAACGTTCTTGCACTGTGCTCCCCGCCCCATCACAGCCACGTTGTACTCTTGAATACGGTTGGTGACCTTCCGTCTCTCGTTGTCCACGCTGATAAAGCACCAGTGATGATGGTTTTCGTGGAAGGAGTACAGGTCCCGGCTGTTTTAGGTACTGGATCAGTTTTTTTATTTTCTTGGATCGCATCAAGAATGCTCTCCCGATTAAAGGCTCAGCTTTGCGAAGTGTAAACGCTCATCTGCGCCTGGCCTCTGCTCATGTCGTCACTGGTACGTTTGCAGCTCGTCTAGTGCTCACATTTGATGGGTGACAACGTCGCTAACGTTTTCTACACCTACCCAGATTTTCCTGTCGAGTAACTTTGCGACTAAAGCTAGAACGACGTCGGAAACCGTGCTTTATGTTCACACGGGCACTTAACGCTATAGCATGAAGGCTCACCCTCACCCGTATGTGTTAGCTTCACCTCAACCTCAGTCTGATGTGGTTGCAGAAAATGTGCTGCTGTTTTTTAAGACCAGAGCGGATTCTTTATTTTATACACTCTTGAAATGGGCCATCAGAGTTGAAAGCCACAATCGAAACTTCCCTAACGCCCTTTGTGGCAAAATTCACAGAGGCTCATAGCAAAATTATGTATTGAAACGCAGGACCGACACAGGTAATGTCCGCCCTAACTGTTTCAATTCACCCTCAATAAGCGCACTCAAGCGTAAACATCTGAACGCTACCCTCAAATAAATGCTTGCCACGGGTACTGTAATAGTGTCTAACACTCCCTGATTGTTTTAGCTCCAAAGAACAATAGTACAGCGTGGTTTTGCGTCGCTTAAGGCCGTCATGGTTTGATACTTGTACCTCTTTCCAGCAATTGACTCTGATACGTCATTCCTTTGGGCCGCCAGCTTATTCACTACCCTTGACTGTAGCAGAGATTTCTGGCAAATACCGTTAGCAGAGTGCGAGGCTGAGAAAAGAACATTTGAATGCCCAGGGAATTGTTGGAGTTTTCGACGTTGCGCATTGAGTCGTGCGATGCACCGGCTACCTTTTACTGCGTCGTGATCTTTGTGCTTCGATATGCGAAATCCAAATATGCATTGGCGCACATGAACAACGTGTTGGTTTTTCTCAAACATTCGTGTAGCGCCTCATTCAAGTAATCACTGTATTACAACAAATGCAGGCAACCCCGGCAACCCCCCGAATGTTCCATTGGTCTCAAACAAAATAAACATCTTACTTTTTGTTGAAGAGCAAGGCACAATACGACCAGATGACCAGAAACTTCAAGCAATCCCGCATTATCCACCACCAAAGATTGTCAAGAGCCTGCAACAGTTTTTTGGCATGGTGGGCTTCTACCGCCACTTCATTCTTCACTGCGCCGATTTAGCAGGAACACTTCATCATCTGCTGCGCAAAGGGGCCCGTTGGTATTAAACAAATATGAAGCAGGCAGAACTTGTTGGGCCGAAAGGCCCTTATCTGCAGCACACTCGGTGGAAGCAGGCCGAGGAGAACACACGCACATTGCCCATGCGTGAGACAAGCGTCAGCGTCCAAAAAAGCCACAGTGGGTGAAAAAGTGGCTACCGGTAAGCAGGGAAGTGCGACGAGCCCGGGAAAATTTGAGGTGCCAGGAGAGCGATGAGATGCGGCGTCAGTTAGGCTACGCGCGATGGCTCTTTCCTCCGTGCATGTTACAGAGTCAACGCTGATTTTGGGCATCGGGCAAGGAAAGTCTATGGTTTGTATTCTACGACGAGTTGCGCGCGAGTGCGCTTTCCTGCTGGTATATTTCGCGCCAGGCTGTGATGTTTCACACCGTATGTTCCAATGACCGCCAGTCTGGAGAGATTGTTCGTTCCGGGTTTTGGTCCTCATGCGTCCGTTTCTGCTGGGTTGAGCTGGTTCAGAAGGCTGGTTGGGATCGCTTTGGGTCGTGCATTAAAGGCGGTTCTTATTCCTAGCATCAATGGCTGGGGTCTTGCGAATTTTGGTTCACTGACCTCTGAACAGAGGCGCAGCCTTCAACATCAAGTGGTTAGTCAGTTCCTTCTGTACCTGCCTATTCTTGAGCAACCTCAGCCAAAGTACGTGGGTTCAATCTCGGCCGCGGCTTTATTTTGATGAAAACATAATGCCAAAGCCCCGTATACTGTGCGAAGTCACTGTGCATAAAGAACGCCAGATGATCATTATTTCCGGAACCCTTCACTGCAGCGTGTCTCATAATGATTTTGCAGTTTTAGGGTGTGAAACCCCAGATATTGTTATCATGTACATTCAAACTATAAATGTATTTTATTTTGTTTCACTTTATGGTGCTATACAGCTTGTAGTCGTTTTTTTAAATTTCAAAGTATAGCTTCATAGCTTCCACTGGATGAATGGGACAGCCAAATAGGAGTATGTCTGCATATATAGTTTATAATCCCGTACAGTGATTCTGCAAAAATGTTACGACTGCATTAAAATGAAAGTATACATAGTACCATAGTGAGTCGTGACACTCAAAGAATTCTCAAAACAATATAAAAATATTTTGTTTAAGGCAGGAGTCTTCACAGTAACCAAAGATCGGACATTACCTCGTTTACAATGAAGGCATACTTCGATTAAATGGGCCAGGCCCGGCCGGGCGCTAACATCCGGAACCCGAGCCGGGTATGGGCCATAATTGAAAGCACCGGGTCATGCTCAGGCATGGTGTTTTTCGGGGCGGGCTCGGCCTATGCAGGGCTTGGATCGCGTATTTTCCGTATCGCGTCGTTGTGGTGGGTGCACCCGCTAGCACCAGCCTGGTGCCTTCACCTGCTCTCTCTTACTTCGTACCACGCGTTTTTTTATAATGCAATGCGTGGGTTGCCTTCACGTGTCGCACAGTTTTGAGTGCGAGCGAACACGCGCACATTCAGTGGCAATCACGTGAAGCTTCGTGCATGAAGAGACGCTTGGTGTGTGAAATATTCATCGGACTATCGTGAATATGGATCTCAACCCTTCCCTAAAGAAAGCCGTGCCACCATAGTAAGCAAAAGAGTTTTGTGCACCCAGTAACGCGCCTAATTGATGCAGACTACCCAAGTAGCCTATTCAAAGCATTTGCCGATAGGCTATTGAAGAATGTTCAAGCAGCAAAAGCCCAGGTAAAAAAGAAGGTATGAACAGAAAAAGAGAAATATGGTCGCCACATGTCCCTATTGGCGTGGCACGGCGCACAAGGTGAAGAAAATAGCCGGAAAAGTACTAGTATGGTCTATACACAATAGTATGGTATACAGAGTAGTATGGTCGGCCCCGAACAAGGCTTATAAACGTGCCGGCAAGAAAACAATAGTCGTACGTGGAACCAGTCGAGCAAAGGCAACAAAGAAATGTGCAATGCGTGCTAAACTAGAGTCATTTTGGACGTCACATCATCACGCGACCAATGATACAGAGGACAGACGGGCAGATGCACTGATTACACCAGAAGCGAGCATGTTGGGTTATTTGAAAGAATCCCTGTTTTACATCTCGACTTCCACAATCACCACTGTAAATGCACAGTCAAACTGCATGACATGAAGATCTCAGCAAGAAGTGATAACAAGGTAACGCATGGAATTTTAGGAGTCTTGGCCATTTAGCAAGGGGCAAACATGCATCAGCGCACCTTTCATACTACTAACAGGAAATAATTATGTGACAAATGACCTGGCAGTGAGTGAGCGTTGCATTGAGCAGCAACTGCTATGTATAGGCTAGAAATTGTTCGATAAACGTTATTTGCTACTGAAGTGCTGTGTCACCTATCTGTTCTCTTACAAGTAGCCGGCTGGAACCCCTCGCTATCAACTTTCTGCCTGTACGGCGGTTTAGGTACGTGTTGTAGTCTGATCTGAGAATCATCTGGTTGTTTGCCCCTTAAGCCGTAGCACCGAAGAACCCATGGAAGGAGCAACCGCTTGCTCAGAGAAGCAATGGCGCCGTTTTTAGCGCGGCGTAAACCGCACACTTGCCAATTGTTATTGGTGATTTGAAGTGAATTGTGCTGATAACTTTTGTATTTCAATTGTTCATATTATTTTAGACATTGTTTTTTTTATTCACATGTTGAGAGTTTCAGTTGGTTTTAGGCCTGAATGGAACCTTTTATTTCGAGAGTGATCACGTAGCATGATATTCGTGAATAAGATGCACAGCGGACCTCTCAAGTAATAGCAACTTGAAATTGAACTTTCATTAGAAATGTCGCTATTTTTTCGCGTTGCATGCTTGCAACCGTAACTTCTAATGTAATATATTATTTAAACCTTTTCAGTCGTGGTGAGGGTCTAAAGAGTCGACTACAGGGTCACCAGAAGTCTAGGTAAGTTAGCATTAATTACATTTCTACTCAGCAGAAAACAAGGGAAAGAAACTGGAACGTTTGTCAATTAATGTGCCGCACATTATCCCACCGCTTCACCATACAGTCTTCAAATCGCTATACTTTGGAAGCTCAACTTGCAAAGGGGGTCACGAAGAACCTAAGCACGAAGCTGAGCCAACGGGCCACTCACCTCATCACATCGACTGTATCGTAATCGTCGAAGAAGTCGATGGACAGGCCAAGTACAAGCAAGGGGCTCCACCCCTCACGCCGCCTCTTGATGTAAGTATTGATTCGCTGAAAATCCAATTCAGCATTCTGTTTACCCTTGCACCGTTTGACTCGACAGGTTAGTACGAATAAATACAGGTGCTCATTTAATATCTTTCTTATTGGTTGAGTATCAACTTGAAGGTTGTGATTGCTGTCAATGGATTTATATAGCATTTCAGTATGCGCTAGTCTTTTGTAGTCGCTTTCCTCCTCACGTCTCCATTGCAAGCGCTTCTGGTCAAGTACGCTGTCGTCCTTCATAAAAGGAAACACACAAGCGCTTGGCCAGCACTCTGCTGCGGCCGACTGCAGCATCATAAAGCCGAGAAAAGCACGTCGGCTGTTGGTTTTATGTATTGGCAAACAATGTAACAAATCATGGCCGTTAGACAAGTGCTGCTAGATAACACTCCCACTCCGGCCTCATAACAGGTGGTGCCAGCAAAAGCAGACGCGATTTCTTCAGCCGTCGCTGAGCGTAGGCGACGTGCTCGAGTGTTCCCTTTCGTAAAGGACACTGGTGTACATCAGAAACCAGACGGCAGTACCATACAGGATTGTATGAGGAGCGTCACTTGTTTCTTGCTGGAGTGGTATAAATACAAGACAAAGGAAAATGAACAAAAGCGATAGATTTCCTGATAAACTCCTAATCAAATAAAAACAATCTGATTTACGGGGACAACTTAAATTAGCGTCTCTTTAAACTAATCAACGTATTCATTTTTGACGTTCAGCGGCATAGCGACTTCCCAATGTCCACGTCCTTAGAGGTCTCAATGTCAAGTGGATTGGAGAGCGTAATATGGCGCGAAAATCACCTTAAGCACAAGCAGCGCATTCGTCACGACTGTTGGTGTGGAGAATTCACGGTACAAGTTGAGGAATCCAAACTGGCGCATGTTGTACCGCGTGGCCATACGAATTCCCACGTCGAACTGCAGCGTCATGAAGTCTGCTGCTGAGCCGTTGGTCCTGCACAAACATGCAGCACGTGCATGCCAGTATTCTTATCTATCTATCTATCTATCTATCTATCTATCTATCTATCTATCTATCTATCTATCTATCTATCTATCTATCTATCTATCTATCTATCTATCTATCTATCTATCTATCTATCTATCTATCTGTCTATCTATCTATCTATCTATCTATCTATCTATCTATCTATCTATCTATCTATCTATCTATCTATCTATCTATCTATCTATCTATCTATCTATCTATCTATTTATCTATCGTTTAATATAATGAACGAACGTGAGAATACTTCATTTGGAACAAGAAGTTTTAGCACGTTTGTCCCTTATTTAGAAATATTGCGAACCACTGCATCAACAGAAACTCCCTGCATGAAGGAACTAGTAAAGCCGGTCATTGTTTTAGTCGAGAATCGGACTTTATTGCATGCCAATTATTGTTCTCCGTGGTTTATTAGAATCGTGTGAGTTGTTTTGGTGCACCTTGCCAGTACTTACCTACGGAGCAAAAACCTGGAGGCTAACAAAGAGAATTCAGCTTAAATTGAGGGTGACGCACCGACCGATAGAAGGAAAGACTGATAGGTGTAACTTCAGGATAAAAGAACAGAGGGGAGTAGGTCAGGTAACAAAATGGGGCTATAGAAATCGCAGCTGAAATCAAGAAGAAATGAACTTAGGCTAAGCACTTAGCACTTAGGCAGGATAACCGTTGGTCATTAAGGGTAACTGACCAAATTTTCAGAGAAGGCAAATGCATGAAGGGAAGACAGAAACCTAGGTGGGCTGATGAGAATAAATAGTTCGCAGGTATAACGTGGCAGCAGAAAGTACAAGACTCGATTGATTGTCGGATCATGCGAGAGGCCTATGCACTGCCGTGGGCACAGTAAGGCAGATGATGACGGTTATGATGATGAATTATTGTTATGATCCAGCCAAGAATACATTTTCATCTTATGCTTTAAATACAGCCTCAAGGGGACAATAAAAAAACACTTACATTGTTTAGAATAATAAACTGCTCTCTAAGAACTCTAATGTAATAAGTTTTACTATCATAAGTTTAATACTTGCGAATAAACTCAAGGCTGAAATTTTATTCCGAGCGCTGCGGACGTCATGTCATCAATACAAGAATGTATATTTCTTAACTTTATGATATTGACCCATTGAAATTTTTCTGAAAATTCGTATGCTAGGGTGATGGCACACACGGATAGCAGTGTGCGTTTTTGCGATTCGAAGGCACGTAGGACCCAGAAGACACCTTTGAAATCCACAACGTCACGGCTTTTGTTGCGGGAATGTGACGATTCCGTTGCGACCCACGTTTTGTTTTCCATGTTGTTTCCCTGAACAGGCATCATCTCGCGCTAGGAGTGGTGTTATCGGGATTGTGAACACGTACTTGACTAATAGCCAAAACATGGTTTTTTTCTTTATTGTCACTCTAACTATTTATGTTTGTGTGGTAAACGGTTTACTCTAACTCGGTCCTTTTACCACAACCAGTGTTTGCTGGTACTTTGATGCTCCTCACGGTGCGCCTAAGGGGGTTGGTACGTCAGCCCTTGGAAACTGCCTGGCTTCTCTTCAAATGGTGTTTTAAACTGCTTCGAAATGTTCTAGAAAGGGGAAAACAATTCACATATCTTTGTCCTTAACTTGTTGTATTCTAGTAGCGGAAAATGTCGGTTACGTTTTGTCTCATGTTGAATCGTGTTGTATGTAGTAAACATCACATTCGAAGTGTTATTACTTATAAGGCAATCACTTACGTATTATTCTGGCAAAGCCAAACTGGGCCAATAGTTTTGCACAGCTTTGCTTCTCGTAAGTATTGCTACGTATTCCTTATGTTCAATTCCAATTACTCATCACGAGCGTTCGACTGGATTGTAAACGAAGCGTGTAAATCCGAGCAGGATTGCTATCTGGAAATCTGTGGTCAGAACGCTTGTGAACCAACGGATGCTGTTGGTACTCGGAAATCTTCGAGAAGACATGAGAGAGCGTGAGGTAGAGGGACGCGCAGCGTTTTCGTGCCCGTTCATGGCTGCCAGCAACTTCAAACATCCGGTCGTGATATGGTGAAATGCGGGCGCACACACTACCCGAACTTATGGTAAGGTCCGCCGATTTCTGTGGGTAAAGAATTCTTAATACTAGGAGCAATACGTGGTCTGCGGTTGCTCTCAACATGTCACTGGATAACACAGTTCGCACTCTCAGTCTGCCATTCGAATATGATTGCTCCACTCAGAGTAGAAAAAGTTGACCTGCATTTGCCATTATAATTTAACATTGTGGTGTCTTCGTTTTTAGTGCTTAAGCATATTATAGCGAGGCTTCTTCTATGGTGTCTTTTGTCATGGATAGTGAAAGCATTGTAGCGGCGAGAGAAGGAGAGACGTGAGATGACGTCGAAGGCGGCCGATGGGGCCGTGCCGATCTCGCCACTTTATTCCAGGCCTGAGGCGGAGCCACGTCGGCTACCAGCGTCCGCCACGCCAGGCGTGTCAGCTCGTTCTAATTCTCGCGCAGCTCGAGCTCGCGCCAGCTGCGCGAGAGACGCGGCGCGGTGATGGAAAAAATGACGATGGTGATGATGGCACTACAGCATAAACGAGAAACCAAAAAACAGTTTCACAATAGAGTAATATCAATCGTAATTAAGAAAAAAATTTAAAACACTTCGAAGCATAAACTCTTTACATTAGTCAGTGACGTCAATATACACAATGTGTATATTGGCCAAAACTTTAGGTATTGTGCACAGAGGCCACTTTTTTGTCCGTCAATGCAATCTTGTCGAATGAAGTTACAAAAAATTGCTTCGTGAACATGTACTTTGTGCGCATACACTTACCCTGATTTTTTTTAATTGTTTCAGTCCAATGACAAAGATACAGAGAAGAAATTGCCGCTCATGCACAACCGCTAAAGATTTTGACGGCTATACCTTAAAATCAAGCTTTGTCACACACTTTTACTTTCCGCTGTTACGGTATACAAAAAACACCGTTTCTGCAGCTGAAAAGTGTGTTTATGTAAATCAAAAAAGGTGTTTATCAATGAATAAACATCCCGTGATGTCTGCAGTTGGTCACTGCAGACGCGCTATCATTTGCTGCATCTGTTCGTTTCGTTGCACGCATTATGCTACTGCCTGTTTTTCTGTATAACTTTTCGTGTGACGTATCGATAAGAAGGTTCACATTGTTCATGTTATCTATAGGAAGAGCACGCAACACGTAGTGATGGTATTCCTGTTGCGCCGACCAGCAGTAACACTTGTCGACGTTACCATCGGGGATTTCGAGACAGAATAAAGTGGTTGCTTCCCAGATCGTCTTCTGCTTTCTGGTGCGCTGGTCGCAAGACTACGTGACTATATTGTAATTGACAAAACTATACAAAACTTCTGCAAGCACAAGCTTTTCACGCTAGTCGGCGACATCAACGTAAACATTATGCACCTTAGAACTTAGCTATGCCCTCGACACTCTGCCGCCTGATGTCGCTCAGTACATTATACGGGGCAACAATGAGTCAACGTACGTTCACCAACCTATACGATATATTGAGCTTCGCCCACTCGTCATTTTTCACTTCGTTGAGATGTGTTTATTATTTTTTTGTATGACTACTCTCTCGGGCCACTCCAGCTATGCACGAATCCCCGCAAGTAGAGACCTACCCCCGTATTCTCGAACGTCTCTTCACTCAACGCTTCACCTTCACTTGAGAAAGCCGATGGGAGCGCCTTCTCTAGGCACAGCAACTAACTGCATACCACCGATGATATGCTGCGATTCTTCAGTAGCGCAGTGTTATTTTCAGCCGAGTGGTGGCGCAGTGCTCAACTCTGTCATGTGAAGGGTTGATTGATTGATTGATTGATTGATTTGTGGGGTTTAACGTCCCAAAACCACCATATGATTATGAGAGACGCCGTAGTGGAGGGCTCCGGAAATTTTGACCACCTGGGGTTCTTTAACGTGCACCCAAATCTGAGCACACGGGCCTCACCATTTCCGCCTCCATCGGAAACGCAGCCGCCGCAGCCGGGATTTGAACCCGCGACCTGCGGGTCAGCAGCCGAGTACCTTAGCCACTAGACCACCGCGGCGGGGCGTCAAGTGAAGGGTGAAAGTCGAGTCGAGGAGTGTTTGTGAATACGGGGGCTATTTTCCCGAAGACCACACGAAAGAATTCATCATTGGGTAGCACACATTAATAACACAAAAGAAGAGAAATTACACGCGCTGGTTCATACAATGAAAATGTATTGGAAGGAATGCCTATACGCACAAAAACCAGGCGCCACGCAAAATTAATCTTGCATGACACATGTTTTTTTGTGTGTACACGCATTCTTTCCAATAAATTGCACTTGTTATACTAGCGCGTGTCCTGTTCCCTTGAGTTTGAATGGTTCTATCTCATTCGCTATTCAGTTTTACTTCACACGCTTACGCAACAATAACCGGCGCAAGTGCGCACTTACGGAAAGGCGAAAGAGGCACCGTACTTCGTCCTCCTTGCTATCTGCGCCTGACCCAGGAAGAAGCGTGCGTTCGGCTGAAGTCTCCTGAAGCCTTCAGCAAGGATGTTACGTTTGTCTTTGTAGAAGGACTCGAAGAAGAGTAGGCCACACAGGCCGTCAGGCGGGTATGAAGACACCTCCGCGCGTATCTTGGAGGAGACTACACAGACCATGGTACCTGGAGGCGCTGGTGCCGCCTCTGTGAAATAACAAAACTTGGATATTTTGGATCGTAATGCCTAATGGAAAATAGTACCAACGCGATATCTTACGGAACTACTTCAAAGGCCTTTCCGGCAAGTAAAAAAAGTGGCCGCGTACATTCATGCTTCGGTGCATAAGACACCAAAAAACGACAGCCTTCTGCCTAGAGGCGACGAGTGAAACGGCGCGCCATGTGCCAGTAATATGAAAAAAGGAGCGCTTTTAGAGCGCAGATGCACTGGTAGGAGCTAGCACCGGGTCGTTTATGGTAGAACCTCTCAATTACCGCACGTAACTGTTTCATGTCAAAAATCTTTACTGACGTATTTCTACTGACGTATTTCCGTGACGGACATGACATTGTAAAATTCACACTAACAGACTGCAAAGAAAGAAAATTAGAAGGAAAGAACTTGTCGCGTGGACACGAACCTGGTACCTGTCTGTTTGCTACGCCCGGCGCTAACCACTACGTCACAGAGCGTACGTTGGGAGTGCTAAAGGCAAAAAGTATAAATACACCATACACCGTGCAGTGGCCCTCAGAGCTTTGAAACTTTAGTGCGTTTTTGTCATCAGCCGCGAAATGGCGCGATAGGCTCACATTGGGCAAAGTCACTGGAACTTTAACGTTGGGCAGCGTTGGGCGCGCTCTCAACGTCGTTGGCTTTACGAAGCGCTGCTTCCGCGGAGTGGGGTCTCTCCTGCATGGCAGCTTATCAGATTCGTAATTCTGAAGAGGACAAAGTTCACTTCGCTTGGTGCCACTGCCGCGTTTACGAAGGGAGCGCCTTGCTGCCCCACGACAATAGAAGAATCGTGACAGTTGCTTGAGCTTGTTCTCTGTATACTAGTGCTGCAGTTTCGTGCATCTGTCTTTCTCTTTGAAGAACGCGCTTTAAGCGTCGAGCTAATAAAGTTGTTGGTCCGCGCTCTTTTAGTGTCTGTCGATTTCGTGTGTGCTTTCTGCTTCAGTTGTGCGCTGCAAGTTTCAAGCTGCCTGCTGTTCTTAACATGACCTTGCAATTCGCTACTCTAACCTATTGTTGAAAAAGGGAACAATAAACGCTCAACTACCTCTGTGAAGACATGTTCAACTATAGTGTTATACCTTATTGTATATAGGGTTATCAGCCATGTTTTTTCAGCGTAACGTAAAAAATGCCTGCAGTTTCTTTCACAGCGCCGCATTACCAGGACAGCATTGTCAACACTTCGGGCTGTAGAATTGCATAATATGCATTTTATAAATAAAGTGACACACTGCTTGACACTTACGTGTTGATGTTGGGCCTAAAAATTCATAATATTTACTTTCTGATGGACAATGTTCACAAGTATCAACAAAGCCACAAAATCAATATGGGTAGGCTTCGCCGTGTGGCTGAATCGTTGAACAGACACCAACAAAAAGACCAAGATTTTCGCGTTTAAATACGAGAACTAAAGTGAAAAGTGAAACCGCGGGAAGTGCGTAGCGCGCCCACCCACATCGATTAACGTGGTAACGTTATTATTATGTTGCTGTTGCTGCTGCTGCTGCTATGATTTCTGTTATTACAATGTGGGAAGTGTTGCATTGTGTAGTTTTAATGGCATGCGGTGTGCGGTAAAATATAATGACGATTAGATGCTGTTATACTGTGATTGGATTTTCGAGCACGGAAGAGGTGGTTAAGTTATTTTGGTGCTGTTTACGATTCGCGACAGCTGCCTCCTCACGCACAATGGTTAGATTAGTCACGCAAAGTTGACTGGATAGCGTTAACTAGCCAACACTACCAAGTATAGGCACAATACCATCAGCAGGACCTATACCGATTAGCCCAATTTTTCGCGCCGCTAGCGCTTGCTTTCCGTGGAGTCAATACACTTGTTGGCTAGCTGCTTGAACATCTTGCAGGGACGCAGTGCAAAAAACCGAGACATTAAAGGCACACACAAGATTGCCCTATCAAACGACAGATGTGTAATCACTCCTTCTGTTTTATTACCGAACAAGTATGTTGCGTACCTTTCTGCTGTTACACCAGTTACCCTTTATCGCCGTGTGCCCAAAGCTTGTTGCGTTGTTGTCCAATTGTATGTTTTGCTTCGTTTTTTTCTATTCTTGATTATACATAAACGAGGGCTGTTGCGCAGATGAACACGTATTTACGTTCGTCGACGCAATAAACACCTATTGCCGACAGCGCTACATGATGTGTATGGCTCTTTACTGTCGTGTCCTTTCGCATTGTTTCGCTACGTATTGCGTTGAGTTTAGGATTGACTTGATGATGCTAACACAGTCACAGTGGTCTGAGCTTTAACGATGTTGGGCTTCTGTTTTCGCCGCCTACATTTTACACCTGCTCACTGAGTCATCACTTGGCGAGGCGCAGGCTGGTTTGTGTTTCTCGGCTCTTCGCACCTGTGCAGCAGTGGCTGTTCGCTGAGACTTGAGCTCAAAATTCTTGTGGCAGCGACCAAGGTTTCCACTCACTTTTCAGCCAATGTCGTCTAATCGCGGAAAAGAAGTCGCCAAAAGCGGGCATTCTTCTTTACACGTCACTATGAAAAAGGGCCGCTCATGTGAGGGGTATGCATAGTAATAAGAATGGGTAATTATTACCCTTTGGAATACAATACCACCCTTAACTACTTAGATATATGGACGTTTTTTTTGCCCAGTTGAAAAGCACATTTTTATGTGAGAGTGTGTGGTGAATCTGGTTTTTCGACGATCCCTGAGAGGGAATGGTGGCGCATTGCAAAGAATACTTCCCGTTATGAATGGAACGCTCGTGACATCCTTGCATTGCAGTGTGCATGTTTCAATGGCGAAATTGTGGTGATATCCTTGCATCGCAGTCTCCGCATTTCAAAGGCAAAACAGTAATGAACTTTGGGTCGAAATCGTGAGAGTGTTTTTTGTAGGCAGCTCAATGCCCCCACACGTGAAATAAACAGTTATTTGGAAATAGCACGACCGCAGTCTTAAAGAAATCAATCATGTGCGATTTTATCCATCTTGGAAAGTAGCTAGCGTGACACAGCGCCAAAGATAATTCACCGTAACTTGCAGTTCATTTCCAAGTTTCCCAGTTTTCCAGTTTACCAGTTTTCATACCCAACCAGACAAATATCTGTCGAATGTTTACATTCAGGTCCCTTCACAATTTTGCGAAGCTCCAGTTTAGTATAGGCGCCTCCTACCGAAAGCTTGGAGTGGAATCAGTTTGAGTTCAGTTGCGTAGCTTTAGAAAGGCACAACAAGCCCGTGCACCACCATCCCCCCTCTCCCATTTTTTTTTTCTTTTTTGCCATTACATACTGAGCAAGGAGTGACGCCCGACCACCTCAAGACGGCCCAAACTACAAGATATAAGAACACCAAAACAAAAGAAGACAAAGCAAGCACTTTTAACGGTAGAATATGGGTTCTAAAGGCTGGCTGTGTTTCTATAATGGTTAATAAGAATACTTGCTTAAAACAGGTGAAAGGACTACGGGCACAACAGCTGGTTTCTACAACGCTCTGTGAAAAACGAGGAATACATATCTTTATAATGAAGCTAATTGACTCACGGGTATCAAAAATACGGCCATCAAATGCGGAACTATTGTTATGCGACAGCATTAGCTTTTTCAGGACAGGCAAAATGCTCAGTAAATAAAACAAATATTTTTAGGTAAATGCCGGCCACGCTTTTTTCATAATTAAAACGAGTCGACTTGATCACATTGACAAGTGTAGTTACATGCAGAAAACATGGCAGAAAGTGGAAGCTTGTTTTGCCTTTTTTTATAGTTATTGGTTTCACTAGATGCTGTTGGCCTACCTGGAGCAGGGGTGCCTGTCGTCGTCGGTTTTGACTTGGTGCTCAGTGCTCTAGTGGTGGCCCGAGTTCTGGTGGTAGTCGAGGTCGTCGTCGATTTTGACTTGGTGCTCAGGGCCCTAGTGGTGGCCCGAGTTCTGGTGGTAGTCGAGGTCGTCGTCGATTTTGACCTGGTGTTCAGGGCCCTAGTGGTGGCCCGAGTTCTGGTGGTAGTCGATGTCCTCGTAGTCGGCAGTGTTGTGGTGGCCGTACGGGTAGTTGTGGTCGCACGAGTTGTTGTGGTCGCATGAGTAGTTGTGGTCGCACGGGTACTTGTGGTCGGACGGGTAGTTGTGGTCGCACGGGTAGTTGTGGTCGCGATTGTAGTTGTCCTCGGTGTAGTTCTGGTAGTGAAAGTAGTTGTGGTAGAAGGAGTACTTGTGGTCCTCGGGGTACGTGTTGTCCTCGGGGTACGTGTGGTCCTCGAGGTCCTCGTTGTCCTCAGTGTACTCGTGGTCGCCGTTGTACTAGTTCTCCGGGTAGTCGTGGTCACCGGGGTTACGGTGGTTCTGCGGGTACTTGTGGTCTCTGGTGTTGTTGTGGTCGCAGGAGTAGTAGTGACTGGCGGAAGCGTCGATGTGGGTTTAAGGACTGCCGTAGTCACCACGGGTTTCTTACTCGTGGGCGATTTCTTGGTAGAATCCGCGGGGATTTTCTCAGTTTCGGTTGTCGTTACCGTGTCTTCATTCCCACCACTTATTTCGAGATTTTCGTCTAGCACTGTCGTCTCATGCTCATCTGAATACAAATACAAAAGAGGGTGACAGTGCTTAGCGAGGAAACTCTCTACAAGAAAAAGACCCATGAAAATATATTATTTCGAAGTGATCGGGCAAGCCGAAGATGCTAGTAGGGCCCAAGAATTCTTAGCTGCCGTCTAGGGGAGAGAATATAATTCCTGTAAAACTTGCCATATCGAATAAAGTTTTCTCTCTCTCTCTTCCTCTCTGTCTATTCAAGATATGTTGCCTTGGTGGTGGTGTCAGCACTCAAATTTGCTTTCAGGAGCATCGTATTATGCTCGTATTGACCTCATGCCGGAATTGTAGAAGTACTTTATGGGGGGGGGGGGTTTAATTGCTTAGATTGATGGTCATTACCTATTTAAATACATGCAGCACCTTAGTGTCATCCGCGCAACGTAAGCGAAATTACACGTTGATAATTGCTATTAAGAAAACATTATTTTACACGAAAGTATTTTCAACAAGAGCTTCATTTGGGTGAGTAGGTTCATTGTGGTTGTATTTTAATAACAGCGCAACAACTAGAAGAGGGGACAAAATTGATTGGGAAGAGCACTGACTGTCAACGTTATCCTATTGAAGTTCTTGCTAACACTTTCATACAGAGGGCAAGAACAGTGCTCATGTGCGATGACACAAGTGGGACCATGAAACAATATTCTTGACTGAGAAAAGAATGCTCTCTCGTGCAATTGAGAAGTAATGGTGTATCTATGCATTATTCCACGGCCTTCCTAATAAAGAATGCTTCTAAAATCTCTATTTCAATTTTTGTTCTCAATTTGTTTTCAAAAAGTTTCTTTTATTAAAATTAACCATCAAAAAAATTCAGTTGACATCCAGCGCACTTTTCCGTCTATTCTGTTTCTGCCTACAGTTGTCGGACTGTTACTACAATACAACTACGACAATGTTTTAAGCCTGGGTCTACCAAGACTGCAGTGACGTATATCCGTCACGGAAAGGTCGTTAAAAAACACGAACGATCATAAGACAAAACGTTTCGTTAGTGGGAGTTGTACACATGATCTCGGGATTAGTGACAACTGCTGCCGGGCACGTTCTCCACTGCTTCGTATAAACATGGTGTGCAAGTCTTGAAAATACGCCTTTTCTGTCTACCAGTGTTCTCTCGCATCATTCTTGGTTAAGTGGGAAAACGCATCATTACTGTGGCACCCGCAATTAGTTACTTCACCACATCGTTGCTAAGCGTCTGTCCCAATCGCGCTGTATACAATAGAAGTGTAATTTTGTCAATGGCTTAACACACCCCAAGATGGCGACTCATCAGAAGCGTCGGAATAGCTCATAGCATCCACTCATCCAAAAAAGATAGCGGAACGCCAACCCACGTCGTCTCCCTTTAACTTCACGTTCCCCACTTATGCTCGCCCCGCGAACAATTGTGTCCGGCCAAAGAGAAGACGAGACGCATGTAGTGTTTCCTTCTGGCCTGGTCATCATCATCATCATCATCAGCCTGACTACGTCCACTGCAGGACAAAGGCCTCTCCCATGTTCCGCCAGTTAACCCGGTCCTGTGCTTGCTGCTGCCAATTTATACCCGCAAACTTCTTAATCTCATCTGCCCACCTAACCTTCTGTCTCCCCCTAACCCGCTTCCCTTCTCTGGGAATCCAGTCAGTTACCCTTAATGACCAGCGGTTATCCTGTCTACGCGCTACATGCCCTGCCCATGTCCATTTCTTCTTCTTGATTTCAGCTATGATATCCTTAACCCCCGTTTGTTCCCTAATCCACTCTGCTCTCTTCTTGTCTCTTAAGGTTACACCTACCATTTTTCTTTCCATTGCTCGCTGCGTCGTCCTCAATTTAAGCTGAACCCTCTTTGTAAGTCTCCAGGTTTCTGCTCCGTAGCTAAGTACCGGCAAGATACAGCTGTTATATACCTTCCTCTTGAGGGATAGTGGCAAACTACCTGTCATAATTTGAGAGTGCTTGCCAAATGTGCTCCACCCCATTCTTATTCTTCTAGTTACTTCAGTCTCGTGGTTCGGCTCTGCGGTTATTACCTGCCCTAAGTAGACATAGTCTTTTACAACTTCAAGTGCACTATTACCTATCTCGAAGCGCTGCTCCTTGCCGAGGTTGTTGTACATTACTTTCGTTTTCTGCAGATTAATTTTAAGACCCACCTTTCTGCTCTCCTTGTCTAGCTCCGTAATCATGAGTTGCAATTCGTCCCCCGAGTTACTCAGCAATGCAATGTCATCGGCGAAGCGCAGGTTACTAAGGTATTCTCCATTGACTCTTATCCCTAACTGTTCCCATTCTAGGCTTCTGAAAACCTCCTGTAAGCACGCGGTAAATAGCATTGGGGAAATTGTGTCCCCCTGCCTTACACCCTTCTTGATTGGTATTCTGTTGCTTTCTTTATGAAGCACTATGGTAGCAGTTGATCCCCTGTAGATTTCTTCCAGAATGTTTATATATACTTCATCTACGCGCTGATTCCGCAGTGTTTGCATGACGGCTGATATTTCTACTGAATCAAACGCTTTCTCGTAATCTATGAAGGCTATGTATAGGGGTTGGTTATACTCTGAGCATTTCTCTATTACCTGATTGATAGTATGAATGTGGTCAATTGTTGAGTAGCCTGTTCGAAATCCTGCTTGTTCCTTTGGTTGATTGAATTCTAATGTTTTCTTTACTCTGTTAGCAATTACCTTTGTAAATAGCTTGTATACTACAGAGAGCAAGCTGATCGGCCTGTAATTCTTCAAGTCCTTGTCATCTCCTTTCTTATGTATTAAGATGATGTTAGCGTTCTTCCAAGACTCTGGTACTCTTCCCGTCAGGAGACACCTCGTAAACAGGGTGGCTAGTTTTTCTAACACAATCTGTCCTCCATCTTTCAGCAGATCTGATGTTACCTGATCCTCACCAGCAGCTTTGCCCCTTTGCATGCTCTTCAAAGCTTTCCTGACTTCTTCTATCATTACTGGTGGGGTGTAATCTGGGTTACTGCTAGTTCTTATAGTATTAAGGCCGTGGTTGTCACGGCTACTGTACAGATCTCTGTAAAACTCCTCTGCTATTTTAACTATCCTATCCATATTGGTAGTTATTTTGCCTTCTTTGTCCCTTAGTGCATACATCCGACTTTTGCCTATCCCAAGTTTCCTCTTCAATGCTTTGACACTTCCTCCGTTTTTCAGAGCGTGTTCAATTCTCTCCATGTTATACCTTCTTACATCGCATACCTTACGTCTATTAATCAACTTCGAAAGCTCTGCCAGTTCTATTTTGTCTGTTGTACTTGACACTTTCATGATTTGACGCTTCTTAATTAGGTTCTTCGTTTCCTGGGAAAGCTTGCCAGTGTCCTGTCTAACTACCCTGCCTCCAACTTCCACTGCACACTCCGTAATGATACTCGTTAGATTATCATTCATTGTATCTACGCTAAGGTTCGTTTCCTCACTAAGAGCCGAGTACCTGTTCTGCAGCGACACTCTGAATTCCTGTACTTTCCCTCTCAGTGCTAGCTGATTGATTGGCTTCTTGCGTATCAGTTTCTGTCGTTCCTTCTTCAAGTCTAGGCGAATTCGAGACCGTACTATTCTATGGTCACTGCATCGTACCTTGCCAATCACTTCCACATCCTGCACGATTCCAGGTTGTGCACTCATTATAAAGTCTATTTCGTTCTTATTTTCGCCATTAGGGCTCCTCCATGTCCACTTGCGGTTTTCTCGTTTTCGGTAGAAGGTATTCAAAATCCGTAAATTATTGCGTTCTGCGAATTCTACTAGTAGCTCTCCTCTGGCGTTTCTAGTACCGATGCCATAATCTCCTACTGCCTGGTCTCCAGCCTGCTTCTTCCCTACCTTTGCATTAAAGTCGCCCATCACTATAGTATACTGTGTTTTTACCTTACTCATTGCCGATTCCACGTCTTCATAGAAGCTTTCAACTGAAGCGTCATCATGGCTAGATGTAGGCGCGTAAGCCTGTACTACCTTCATCTTGTATCTTTTATTCAGTTTAATTACGATACCTACCACCCTTTCATTAATGCTATAGTATTCCTCTATGTTGCCAGCTATGTTTCTGTGAATTAGGAACCCCACTCCCAGTTCTCTTCTGTCTGCCAAGCCCCTGTAGCAAAGGACGTGCCCATTCTGTAGCACCGTATAGGCCTCATCTGTCCTCCTAACCTCACTGAGCCCTATTATATCCCATTTAACACCCTCTAGCTCCTCGAATAGTACAGCTAGACTTCCCTCACTAGATAAGGTTCTAGCATTAAACGTTGCCAAGTTCAGGTTCCAATGGCGGCCTGTCCGGATCCAGAGATTCTTAGCACCCTCTGCTGCGTTGCAGATCTGACCGCCGCCATGGTCAGTTGCTTCGCAGCTGCTGGGGACTGAGGGCCGTGAGTTATTTGACGTAAGCATGTGGGAGGTAGTGGCCAGATACTGCACCAGGGTGGCCAATCCTTCTCTGGTGAGGGAGTGCGTTCTCGGCGGTGTTTGCCGGTGAGGCCGCACCCCAGGCCTCTTAATGCAGTTCCATCAACACGCGGATTTTTTTTTTTAATCCGGTTGGGAACTGCGCGGTACCGGGATTTGAACCACGGACCTCTTGCATGCGAGGCGGATGCTCTAACCACTACGCCATCGCCGCAACCTGGCCTGGTGGCGTTGTTCAAGAACATCAACATGCCGCGAGTAAGCGACCTTATTCCTAGTTCGACATTGAATGAGTCATGCTGTTGTCGCTTTCACATCACTTTTTCTGGTTCCACTCTCACTATTAACTATTACAGGCACCACAAAGATCTATGAGAACAAGGGTTTGTCTGAACATTAATGATGAACGTTAGTTGTTAGCATAGAGATGTATGGTTAAGCGTTAACGGGAATGCATTCACGGTAAGCGGTGCTACAGCTACAAGCTCTCTTATATCTATGAACAGTAAACACTAAACTATTTTTGTTAGCACACGTTTTATTCTTATGTTCACAGAATCGTATAATGAAACCATCAACCATCTTTTTCCAATAGTAATCTCTACTTTTGACTTCATATTGTGGCCACATTCTTAGTATGAAGCCCCACCGCGGTGGTCTGGCGGCTAAGTTACTCGTCTGCTGACCCGCAGGTCGTGGGACGGAATCTCGGCTGCGGCGGCTGCATATTCGATAGAGGCGGAAACGCTGCAGGTCCATGTGCTCAGATCTGGGTGCACGTTACGAAAACCCAGGCGGTCGAACTTTGCGGAACTCTTCCCTACGACGTCTCTCATAATGTTATGATGGTTTTGTCACGTTAAACGCCACATATCAATCAACGTC
The DNA here is from genome assembly GCF_043290135.1 of Rhipicephalus microplus. Taxonomy (NCBI): domain Eukaryota; kingdom Metazoa; phylum Arthropoda; class Arachnida; order Ixodida; family Ixodidae; genus Rhipicephalus; species Rhipicephalus microplus. Next base: position 73,288,068 of record NC_134707.1, on the reverse strand, counting down.
GAATCTGAAGTTCACGGTAGTTCAGCATATATTTATTTTCCAATCTATCTACGCAGCACGTAGTTCCCATTATGTTCTTTATGCAGAGAACTTCCTTTCTAATACATCCCTTTTGGCTTTGTTGCGCCTGAGCCACGATGTTATACTCGGAAACAGCTATGTGTGGCAATGAAGGAAAGACAGTGTAGCCAAAGTGGACATGTTCTACCACTGTAGAATATAGTGCCATGAATTCATTCATGTTTCCCACGTAAAAGTAATGAAAAATAACAACATTAATTTCTACTAGATGTATTTTTTTTCTAGATTACTAGAGTTTACGTTTTTGCGCGTCTGCAAACGTCGCATGTTTTAGGTGCACCTCAAAGTGATAATGGTGTCTTCGTCTTTAGGCGAGTGCGTGTCGCCATCCAGTTATTCTGACGACTCGCCGAAGGAGCTTGTGTCGAATTTCTCTCACGAATGGCTGTGTAATCAGGCGTATCAAATTGTGTGCAGTGGAATTATATTGTTACGTGGCTATCATTCGAAACGCTAGCCGACTCAGACTAGTTCACTGAGGAGCAAAGAAGCAGCAGCTGCGCCCATGTAGCCTTCCTGTCACTGCCACAGAACATTGATTGATTGATTGATTGATTGATTGATTTATATGTGGGGTTTAACGTCCCCAAACTACCATATGAATACACCGTAGTGCAGGGCTCTGGAAATTTCGACCTTCTGGGGTCTATTAACGTGCACCCAAATCTGAGCACACGGGGCTAGAGCAATTCTGCCTCCATCGGAAATGCAGCCGCGCCAGCCAGAGTTTGATATGCGACCTGCGGGTCAGCAGGCGAGTACCTTAGGCACCAGACCGTCGCGGAGGGCACCACAGAAAGTTGTCCCCGAGTGTAGTAGTATTCGCCAAACCATAATATATAAACATAATATATAATCACAATATATAACTCCGAAATGGCCATTTACATTTTCTTTAGGCTTATATCTTATTTTAGTTAGTCTTGCATGAAAACGCCATAAATAGCGCCTTTTATTATCGTTCTACCTTTCGCATTCACGTATGTGTGTTATTTTTATTGATTCCTGACACATTGCACATTGGGCGTACATTTATAAACACAATATCTACAACTCCTTCTTACCTGATATTGTCATAACGAAGATAAATATCCCAAAACAAATGCAGGCGATGAGACAAAAAAGTGTGATGGTGACCGCGAGCATCCGCTGGGATGAAGTTTGAGCCCTGTAACAAAATTTATTTCATCACTGGGATGGTGCTAAACTGAAGGGTACTCCTGAAAGCCATTATTTAGTTGATTACTAGTTAGCGTCATCTTAGAACACGTTGCCAATTTGCATGAAATAACATCTACGTTCATCATAGTGAAGCGGTGTGTTTTAATTTTTTGACCAAACGCACGTTTTTTTAAAAGAAAACTAGATACATCAAATGATATTACCGAAGAAATAATTAGTCCCTAAAAAAGGAAATCGAAGACAACATATTTCGTTCGCTTTTGTGCGTAATGAGCTGATCAGTTATGACAGCTCATTTTTCTTTGTTAGACTGAATGTCAATGAAAACTAACAGTAACTTATAACATAAAAAATTTTAGCGGGAGTTATTACATGAAATTGACAAAAAAGACAACTTCACGCAGGCAGGGATCTAACCTGCGAATCTTCGAAAAATACGCCCGATGCCCTACCAAAAAAAGCTACGCTGGCGCCCATGCTTGCGTTCAACATATGAGGTATATATGTGCCATTAAACGTGGAAGGAAAATTTCTGGAACCATTAAGTGCAACTCCCTTATAACGGGACGGCGTTGAGCTCTTCCATAGTACAGTAACACTGTATACCGTTAATCACTTTTTCTAAACACACAAACGTGGAAGGATTAGCAATTGAAAAATTGGGGGACCCTCAATCTTCGCCTTTAGGAGTTGAACACGATAGCGATACTCTGTTACTAGCGCATACTTAGTATACCTAGTCTGTGTATTCTTTTCAAACTTGATATGCACCCACTACTTGACCTTAAAGGTGCAGTAGCGTGTGGGCCTTTCTTAGTGTGTGACTGGCTTTGAACTCTGAAGTAGAAATGATAATCCCGAGTTCTCACGTTCAATGGCATTGTACACCTGTATGACACATTATCGGAGCAATAATTTGTATTGTATTGTGAAGCATGTATACAGGGCGCGTGTGTTTGTAGAGCATGAAAGTTACTTTTACTGAATTTACGAGCAGAGGAAGCTATGTTCACTGCATTCACACGCAGGGTCGTGGATACGTGGTAGAAACACCCCTTGCCGCGCAAACGACCCACGTTTTATCCCCGATCAGGCACAGAATTTTCTGCCATTTATTTTATTCAGATATTTCTTGACTTTTCAGGCAGGCAAAGCTGATTTTTCGCTGAGAACCAACGATGCTCACGCTAATGCAGATGTCGGAATTTCATCAAAACAAGCTCTTTCACAATATCGCGTTAAAGGGGGCACAAGTAATAAATGAATTTTATTCCTATATTCTGTTGAGTGCGACGTTGGATCATAGCCTGCGTGCGGTGGCTGCATTTTCAGTGAAGGTGAAAATGCTGTGGGTCCATGTGCTCAAGTTTGGGGGCACGTTCAAGAATCACAGATGATCGAAAATTTTTTATGCTCGTACATGGCACCTCTTATAATTTCGGACGTTAAACCTCACATTATTGAATTGAATTGAATTGAACTGAAGTTTATTTCTTTCTGATACAGAAAGAGGAGTAAGAGCTAAAGGCCGTATTGCCTAACAGAGGCTCCTAATTATTTGATATGAGTTCTACATTGCGATATGATTTGTAAAAGCTAGGCTTTATTTTGCTCGCATATGAACAATATATGAAGTTTATGATCAATTCAGAGAAACAAACCAAACAACCTATCTTGTTTACATTGTAATGTTTCTCAGGAGACAACCTTTTCAAAACAGCTTTTGCCGAAAAATATTTTAGAGTAAGCAGTTCTGCAAAGTAGCTTGATAGAGGGACAAAGTAGAAGCAAAGAACTTTCAATTGATATGTTGCGTACTCCGCTACCTTCCCGTTTGCGAAATACATATTGCTCAGTTGACCCACACACATCTCTTATAGGCTTACTTTTTAAACGCTAGGCTCGGTAACGTTACTGTAGGACGTTAGCCTTTGCTTAAGTTTATGAGTTTCCTTCAATCATGCGTGTTTGTTTTATGTGAACTTCATCAATGCATGCTGTTAGTGCGTGTGGCCGATGTTGGACGCACAAGATATTAGTCAGGTAGTGAATTAAAGTTAAAAAAACGTTCACTGCATTATAAGTCTAGTAAGTATTAACGAGAATTCACAATTTAGTACTTAAATACGCATACTTACTCTGACTCAGCTGCAAATAAAAAAAGCCTCGGTAACATTGTCATGCCCGATAAAAGCAGCGAAGTCTGCCAAAATACTTACAAACTGTTGAAATATCCGACTTAACTGAAAATAAACGTAAACATATTATGTGTAAGACGCGAGTCAATTTTCGCGAATGCGAGTACTGTCTTAACTACAACCCCCTTCGTAGTGAAAATTCGTGTTCAAAAACGAGGCAGTGCTCTTCTGCACAGTGTGCACAGTATAATTTCTGTGAAACATTGATGACTCGCAAGGGTATATCCTTGTTATACGAATTTTTCTTTCGCTCCGGCCAAGACCCCGTGTCCTGTGTTTTCACGAAAAACGTGACAAGCACCTGCGAGTGCGCTGATCCAAACCCATCTGCACCATGCTGCCATCTTGTGGGAATCGCGGCTTAAAAAAACACCATTGTTACACTGGAGTGGGATTGAGTGGTCGTAGCCTACGAGATTGTGTCGGGGAATCTCGGAGGCAGTTTTGAGCATTTACGTGCGTCAACTCGTCGACACATGTTACTGTGGGCACGCGCCTGCCAAATCGTGCATCAAGTGGTACATTAGAGCTGGGCAAGATTCGAAAGGGGAAGTCTCGGCAAAACGTATCATGCACAATTGTTTGAGGCGTGTCGACAATTGCAAACACTCCGGCTGTTCAGGCCATCGCATAAATCTCTCAGAAAACATCAACAGCACCGCAATAGGAATAGCAGTATTCTGAGTATTATTCATAATAACAATATTTCTTACGTTTAACGTCGTAGTGGGGGGCTCCGGAAATTTCAACCAGCTGGAGTTCCTTAACGTGCCCCAAATGTTAACCACAGGCGTCTCAAACATTTTCACCTCCATCAGAAGTATGGCCGCCACGGCCACAATTTATTGGGCGACCTACGGGTCAGCAGCCGTGTGCCTTATCCACTGGAGCTATGTAGTGGGTAGTATTTATTCCAGGCAAGCATACACTAATACATGACTGAGAAAATTAGAAAAAAAAACACTCAATTGCTTTTTCAGAATACTGCCTTGCTTTGTCGGTATCAAGGTACACACACAAAAGTAAATGAGAATGATTTTCACTATAGCAATAAAAGATTTTACATGCTAACTTTTATTTCATGATTCAACTTAATGACAGTCGAGCAAAACAAGCGGCTGCCGAACACGGCGGCTTTTGTGAGCATTTGATGTGTGGCACACAATAATGAAGTCACGCAAACACATATATTAACAACGTGTAACAAATAACCAAAGAAATATCTTACCCGTAGAGCTTTCTATGGCAGATGAGATTGTTGAGTCTGCGTTACGGGAAAAACAAAACAAACACAGCAAGGTAATTTTCTTAAATCACCCTCTAGGCGAAAAAAATTCTTGTAAAGATTGCTAGTTTGCAGAACAAGAAGATAAGAAAACACTAAGGGATTGACGCATAGTCGATCAATATCGTTGTTGCGCCTTATTTTTGCTGCACTTTTTCGTATTTTTGTGCTATTAGTAATTAATCGCTTGCCAAAAAAAGTTCTGTTCTATATAGACGAAATACTGACCAGGAGGGCCTGGGAAATAAAGCTGTCTAGATAGCTCCACAATATCACAGACATGTCAGCACATCGCAACATTCTATACAAGCAATAAATAAGCTATTCGAAAAGCAAACCATTGCCCTATATTTTACGCCATAGTTGAAGAGCTCTCCGACCGCTCATCAATCACTGTAAAATTACGAATGGAGATCGTTAACCAGAAACAGTCAACAAATACCTAAATAACTAAATAAGGACACTCATTATACGAAGCGAAGGACACAACAGCTATACGTAAAATGAAAGATTTATTTCATTTCTTTGAAATATTTGTGCTCAGCATTCATGCACACAGACCAATAAGGGTACATCGCGACGTTTTAGTTACTTGATCGAATCCAGACTGAACTGTTTCCCCATATTGAAGAGTAGGTATGATTTCCGCCTTCTGCTTGTTTTGTAATGCAACTTGCAATATGGTTACTTAAAGAGAGTAGTACGGGTGAACTCTCTGCGCTACTTTTTTTAAGCTTTATAGATTTGGTGCTTAATCTGTAGGTATTCAGATATGTGTTTACCCCTTCAGCACTGCGAAGCAATTCCACTCTAAATAAGCGCAAGAAACATTCTGCAAACAAAATAGAAGCGCAAACGTGGTAGGTGACCTACTATATTTGCTGCTTAAAACAGAGAACCGTTGAAGTTGCAGCCCTGATTGACTCAGTGTCCATTATATTTAAGAAAATTCCACGATATTCTACTGTATAATGGAGTTGATGCTGCAAGACCTTATTACAATGGTACCTACGATGTAGTTATGTCTTCGGCTAAAGTACTTACCTTTATTCTCAATAATTTGCATTCATACAGGAATGGACTGGTTGCCCATTTTCGTCATGTCATTATCGTATAAAAAGTATACTTCGTTTGTCATTGCCAGAAAAACTATAATTGGGGCATCTGCACTGCTGAGAAATGGTAGATAAACCGTAATTAGGGACAAATAAAACAATATTTCGGAAAGAGCAACAAATGAGAGGTATGAAGATTGCCGAAATTCGTTGTTCAAGTAGCCTAAGCAATTTTAGCATAAAGAGTTGCCTTTTCGTGCTAGAGAAGTTCTGAACCAGTATTTGAGGGATAAGAATATTGCGGTGAATAAAATCGGTGGTATGCATACAGTGGAAAGTGTTTTACACACCTAACACACTATCAGCCAGGCACTTAATAAAGAAGTGCATAGAGGTGGTGCGCTTCTGCGTACTGAGCAATACTCTGTTTGTTGGGAGCCCAGCGAAAAAAATATACTCGTGCCGCATCTCGAGCTGCCACGCTAAGCGTTAGTCCTGCCTGCAGCCGTGTAAAAGCGGCTCCACCATGAACGTTGCCTGTGCTGTTTTTTATTTAAGAGAGCTGCAGAGACTACACGTGCTTTAAACGTATAATACTCAAATAACGAATCGGAGTACACACCACATAAACCAACTTAGGCTAGTTTCAGTCATCTTTCATCATTAAGCCTCACGTAGAGCCTCGCAAACGCTGACACCACTACAGACATGGCGAGACACGCAGACTGTGAAGATCAGATCACATTTTGACATAAAGTTTGTACGCTAATCCAAATTAAAACAACTGAGTGCGTTAAACTCTGGCAACACGGCACCGTAGTAAGTATAATGCATATGGAATCGATTAAATGTTAGTAGGTTCGCAACCTGTAGCTGAGATTGTTGACACTGTTTCTTCCAAACAGAGTAGTCATACCGAACGTAGAGTGAACAAAAGCACGTTGCACTTGCCTGCACAAAACGTTACATCAGGCGCACCGACAAAATAGCAAAGAGTTGCTGGCTATGTCTCTTTCTGTGTTACACTTCGCATTCAGCTCAACTGTGGCTCCCAAACGGCCGTTATCTGTGCACTAAGCCACCGAAAATTTAAGGATTGTAGTTTGTGGCGCTAATAGGACTGGCGGTTCTTCACTTGACTGTTCGCAGAATAACAAGTTCGAACAAAAGTAGTCACCCTCACGGTATTGGACAGAAAAGTGCAGTGCGCTTACCCATGATTGGAGGCGAGCTGCTGAGTCGACCTGTCACTCAGGCAATAGACGCGTTGTCTGAAAATGGCGACGGGGAGAAAGGTTTGTTGGCGGTTGCAGCGCAAAATCGTTTGTTTGTTTGACCCTTACAGGATATGACACGTACCCACTTTAGGGGAGTAGTCGAGATTTTGTATTTTTAAGTTTAGTAGATGCATTGAACAACATTAAATGATAACGAAAAGTGACATAAAAAGACTACTTGGTAGTATATCCAATAAATGCAGCTTTAAGCGGAGATTGTACGCTTGATTTTTCTTTGATCTAAAGCTCCTACCCACTACGGAGCTACGAAAGCTGTAGGCTGGCTGGTTTGTTGGAAGAACTTTATTCAGGTTCTGCGGGATGTGCCATAGATTGCAGCAGCGACTTCAATGTCAGGAAATCAAGTTAAAATAAGAGTGTCTCTCCTAATTTAAAAACACATGAGAAAAAAAAACAGCCACCACGGGGCTAAATAATAGTTTGAGAATTACCCATCTACATAGCATATCACAATAATATGTAAACCAATTGAAAACTGAAAGGAATTCCGAAGTACTAAAATTTCGCAGCGAGTATTGCTAACCGGCTATTCTGTCCACAATAAATTTGCATACGGCTGAGCAGACGTGTACGTTGCTGATTCTCCAACAAGACGCCCGAAGGGAAAGACTATTTTGAGAATTCAAAGTAAATTTAAGTTTTTAAGTAATTTTAGGTTAAGTTAAGTAATCTTTAGGTTTTAACTTTTTGAAGTCCTTTTTTTGACGAGTAAAATAGTGACACCTTGCCGAAAATCCACCAATATTTTTAAGCTTTGGGCAGTATTAGCACATAGGTGATATCATCAGATCAGACCTGTATAAATACAGATTTAAAGGGAGCCTAGGCGCTGCTTTTTGGAGCGACGCGTCCAATCGTTTCAATGATACATCACGTATGCGGATGCTTCATCATGAAGAGAAGAAAATGAAGTGATTCTTGATCTACTACCAAGATGTCTCGTCTACTCCAAGAGTCAAGGTGTATTTATTACTTTAGTGAATATTTTCTTGTTGTTTTTTCTCACTTCTTCAATTTTTGTTTTCTTTAATATAGAGTCTTCCTTCCACTTGTTTTTTTTCTTTTTTTTTTGTAAGCAACAGTGTAGTTATCGTCTCTAGGATATTATATGTTTCTTTGCCAATCCACCAGAGTGGGTATATGATAAAGAATCAGGCTACAAACAAACAAACAAACCATGATGTTTTTGGCATTACCCATTCATGAACCAAAACAACCTTATTGAGGAAGCATTGCTACCATTGCACCGATCGTCCTTTCTTTATGTCCGTCAGATCATGCACGAACAAGTTGCGGACATGGTACCACTTGCTTATCAGCCAGTTCGAGCAACAGCTCAATTACGTACGCTGACGCCATCGCCAAGCCCAGGCCTCCGTAGGTGGCTGTGCAGTACGTGCTTAGTCTAAACAGTATCGAAGTACAATAGTATCGCGATACTATTTCAGGGGTACTATTGAATGATATGTGGGGTTTGACGTCCCAAGACCACCACATGTTTATTCGAGACGCCATAGTGGAGGGCTCAAGAAATTTCGACCACCTGGGGTTCTTAGCCTGCACCCAAATCTGAGCACACGGGCCTACAACTTTTCCGCCTCCATTGGAAATGCAGCTGCCGCAGCCGGGATTCGATCCCGTGACCTGCGGTTCAGCAGCGGAGTACCTTACTCAACAGACCACCAGGGCAGGGCTCAGAGTTACTTTTCAGTATCTGTATTTTTGTAAGGAGATCCATTTGAAAATGGATTGATATCTAAGTAGTGAAATACTTCTTTGGTGTAATGGTTTCGCGATAGTATGCAGGTCATGGCTATCTCATTGCAATTTTATATGGTGAGGAATTAGTCTCGGCGCGTGTCAGTGCTTCCAAGAGGGGAAATACGTTTTTTTGTGTTTTTATGGGCCTATACAACGAAAGACACACCGCTGGTCGGCGGCCTAGGAAGCGCCGCTTTGGTCCCCCCTTGAGTACACAATGGCCCATATGGTACCCTTTGGTCACACTTGTATAGTGTAGCCAACGTGCATGGGAAGCTTATGACACGAGCACAGCTGCTTAAAACGCACAAATACACCAATCTACTTGCAACACTTGGTTTAAGGAAACAGGAAAAATTAGCACAGCATGATACCAGTTCGCATGTCATCCACTCCTACGACGTGTTGTACTTGGAGGTGCCTATTAACGCGATAGCGTTACAGAGCTCGTTTCGCAGTAATTCTGGTGTCAGTGTCAGCATCGTTGACTGTGAGCAAAAATCATCCTATGGGTGACAGAAAAATTTAGAAAACCTGGAGCAAGCGTATATTCTTTCACACGGTCATGCCTGTGCTGGTGAAAACAGTGAAAAAAATTTTCTATGCGTGGAAAGGGAGTGAAAGTAGCTTCCATGCTTCACAAACACATGCGTCCTGGGTATATGCTTGACAATGCAACATGAAATATTGCATTATTAATGCGCGGTCAAGCATCCATTGCAAACTGGTGTCAGAATATGTGATTAATATAATGGCTTCGCGTTTGAAAACCGGTACATCACTACAAAAGGCACACACACGCTACTGCGCCTATTTCCTTAAAGGGCCAGTCAACAGGCTCCAAAACGCGCATGAAAAGCTCACGCATTTTCCCTGCACGTGACCGACCCCCTTATACACGCAGTGACGTCAACTGGCCGGTCAGTGACGTTGACCTCATTACTCTCTGCTGAGACCTAATTAAAACCAATCGACAAGCTGCGTGCTACGTTGAGTCGCCGATCGCCAAGTTGACGTCACTGCGCGTATAAGAAGGTTGGTCACGCACAGGAAAAGCTCGCACATTTTTTCTGTGCGTCACCAGCCTCCAACCAACGATCGGCGATCACGCGCAGGAAAAATGTGCGAGCTTTTCCGACGCCTTTCGGAGCCGGTTGACTGGCCCTTTGAGGCTGCGTAGCGGGTACTTTGCAAAATTGAAAAGGTTTGACTCACTACGCATTTTACTCACTAAGCGAAAAAGTTTTACTCACGAACAGATTGTCGCTATTGCGTTCAACTCCTGAAGGTGAATCTTCAGGGTCCCCTAATTTTTAATGTTTCTTGCGGTATTTTTTCTCTTGTTTTTTCTATCTTACCGTGTTTTTCGTAAATCAAGAATCAGGTACGCTTCGCACATAGTTTTTATATAAGTATTTACGCTTATTCGGCTATATTAGACACATTTTCCAACTAAACGTCCGCACTGATATCAAGTCTATCACGTACCTAATCAGAACCACCTTTTTTGTATGGTTTTTGTTGTGCAAAACTTTATTCACAGTGAATAAAACATCAGGTTGTTGGGTGTTCCCGCCCCTAAGTAGACACCTAAAGTGTTCAGCAACTGTTGCTACGTGTTAAAGTGGGCAAGTTGTGAACACTCGTTGTTTCTATTCCGGTTGGCTCATAGGTGGCTTCAAATGAACTGAGGCCTTCAACAGCGAAGCTCTTCAATATCGACAAATCACTAAGGATACCCAGCATCACCAACAACTCGCTCTCTCTTCATCCTCTTCTGCTTCACCTCCAAGTACTGGCGTTCAAGGCATGCTCTTCAGAATCATCCAGCAGTTTAAACACACCAAAAACATTGAGAGAAATTCGCATATAAAAACGCAGAAGTAACCAAACACACAAATGGCTTCAAACACTTTAGTAGCTATCACGCCTTCTAGGAATGTTTTTTTTCAGTAGTTAGTTGCCTATGATGCACTCTTCTGTCTTTGAACTGGGCGTTAAAAGGTGCATTGATCAGTTTTTGTAAGCGTTGAAATGTAAAGAAGTTTAGCCAAAGCTTTTTAAAACAAACAGAAAATTTGAAGCAAGAAACATAGAACACCAGATTAAGCGTAACAAGTGAAAAAATTGAGAAAAATAAATAGAGAAAGAAGACAAGTAAAGAGAAGAGAAAATTTTGAAAAGAGCAAAAATTAAGCAGAGAGGAACAAGAAGAAACATAGACAGACCAGATATAGAAAAACATACAAAGCAACAAGTATTACTAACAATATCTAAATAAACAATCAAAGGCGCCCTCTTCACTGTATATCCACAGCCTTGGCACCATAGCAATGCTGCCTTTGATTTTGTAGAAGCGAAAGCTAGGATGCCTGACTATTTGCGAAAACATAATGTGAGCGCCAAACATCATGCGAGGCTGTTGTTGCAAAACTAGGGACGCACAAAATCATCGTAGCGTGACCACGCGGCCATATGACACGACTGTCATGCCAAAGATCACCAGATTTGAAGACATCATCAAGACTTCGTCTCGGCGTCCATGCGATGTCCCATGACAATGCCATCATATGACATCGTAGCCCTCTTAAACGTGGGCCGATCAGTGAAGTGATGCAAAACTGGGTAAGGTGCTGAACGCTTGCAGTGCCTCTGCTTCTGGAGGCTGGGATCAACAAAGTTAGCTTCAAAAAGCTTAGGTCGAAAGCAGGGAAGGATCAATACATTAATTGGAAAGAGAAGAAGGCTTTGGGCCGTCAGTCATCTTAGACGAATACGGGGGACACCTGCGGGTTTTTTCTTTACATGTCGGAAACAGCTTGCAAAACAAAATATTTCAACGAAAACCTGCAGCAAGTACACCGTTTCCTGATCGTTTTCTCTGAATAGAAAATATTTGGACACTCTTTTTTACTCTTTTCCGGCGCTGTTTGGGTCACCGTCAGTTTCCGTATATGTATATATACTAAATAAATGCCTGAAAGGCAGAACTGAAATAATTCAAAACAAAATTGCCCAAGCGCGCAACATGGTGTCAAAACACTAAGACCCAACCCTCGGCAGCACACTTCTTTGGACATCTTAATCGAGCGCAATTTGTTTTCGAGGGTAGAAATGACAAAATAAAGGACCAGACCCAGTTCTGTGAAACACATGGCACGCCACCACAGTGAATTGAATAACATGTAATGCACGGGCCACGCTGCATGATCTTATGGCTGCGTTTTCCTCGTATCAAGTGCGATCCCTCTTATTTGTCATATCTTTTGCTGTTGTATTGTGGCGCCATTGTTTGCTTGTCGGCTATAGAAAAAAAGATCACTCCGTGACTCGTTGTGCCGTGAGCTCGAGGGAACACTTTGGATATTTCAGGATTACGCTACCAGAGGGAAAAAGTGAGACAGCTGAATTTGAATTACAGTATATACGCTGCGCCCTGACGTAGCTTAGCGGGGTCAGGGAAAATGCCACTTTTCAACACGACGTGTCGGAGAATGGTCAGCTTGCGTGCTCCGAAGTGACACTTCCTGAAATTTAGTTAGAGGCCTGCTGTAGATAGGCAGCGTAACACTAGTTCCAAGCGAAGAAGGTTCGTGGAAAAACCAGTCGAAAATACTAACACACTAAGTAGCACAAAGTAGTGTTCCATTTGAGTCTTCGTAGGATAGTGTCCATCATGTGCTCAAATATTGCCGTTGCACTGCATAGGCCAAATGGCATCACGTGAAATTCGTATAGGCCGTCTGGTGTAACGAAGGCAGTTTTTGGCCTATCATCTGGATTCGTGGGCACTTGACAATAACCAGATCATAGATCGAGCCAGGAAAAGAACTCTGCGCCTTGTTAAGAGTCGAGGGCGTCATCGATCCGAGACAAAGGCTAAACATCTTTTGTTATTTTGTTTAGATGACAATGATCTACGCAAAATCCTATTGTGCCATTCTTTTTTGAACTAAAATAACCAGCGGCGCCCAAGGACTGTTTAATAGTTGAACGACGCCGCGCTTTAGCATGTCACCTACTTGTTCATTGATGACACGGCGTTCAGTCGGCGAAACACGGTATGGTCACTGCCGTTGTGGTGGGTGATTACCTGTGTCGGTATGTTATCATACGGTAGACGTTCGACCTAAAGTAGCGCTGTGGCTGTCAAGAGAGAGAGTGAGAAAGTAAAGGCCGGGAGGTTAACCAGATATTGGCATCTGGTTTGCTACACAGCGCTGGAGCGGGGAAGTAGGGGCAAGAAAGAGGGGGTAGATAGAGAAAAAAAAAACGCACGCGCACTAATAAGAAAACGAAAACACACACAGGAAGGGCATCCTAGCTACAACCCTTCAGTAAGGCCGGTCGATCGCAAAAAGTGTAGTAGCGCTTTCAGGGCCCTCTTCTGTGAAGTCGCATCCTGTCGATACTGCAGAATTCCCTGCTCCGACAGAGGTTGATCATCTAATTTGTTGTGTTCCTTGCGAAGGCATAGTCGCTGTTTACTGTACGCTAGGCAGTCACAAAGAATATGTTGGATTGTTCCCTCTTTGCCTCAGTGGCCACAGGCTGCGCTGTCGGCCATCCCAATGCGGAAAGCGTAGGCGTTGGTAAACGCAACGCCCAACCACAGCCTACATAACAGGGTCTGGTCTGCTTGGTGGTGCTGTCAAAAGATGGCCAAAACCTGTCAGGGAGGCTCAAAACCTCACACCTCTTCTGGGTTTAGGCCTTCGTCGATGACACAGTTGAAAATGTCGGCAGTGGAAGGGCCATTCATGGAACTACAGGAGAGGGCGCTGACTTTCGATGATCCATCAGAAACGTCAAGTGTAGTGATGGTTTGTAATGATTCGATTGAGCCGATATATTGGCCCCAAAACAGCGTGATCGTGAATGGGAACGGATTTGCCACAGGTACGTTGGTCGTACCACCTTGAAGTGTAACCAGAGCGATTGGGAGTGGTGATAGGTGGCGATGAACGGGCGCAGCGGAAGGCGTGAAGAATTTGGTAGCTCATCGTGGAATATTTTATAGCGGAACTGGTTATATACGGACAGAGGACAGATGCGGTAGCGTCGAAGGCGGCGGAACACGACACAGGTGCGAAGAGAGTAGCGCGCGGAGGGATCTGGGTGTCGTCACTAATGACGTACTTCACGTAGGAAGGGCGATCTTCCGCAGGTAGAGCATCACCAAGGGGAGAAAAGACGACTTCGGCACGGGTGCAATCAAAAACGGCTTGTTGAGGGGAGAGGAAATTTTAACCTAAAATGATGTCGTCAGAACAGTGTGGGAGTACTGCGAACTGCACTTTGTAGGGCATTCCTTATAATAAAGGTCTGTCGCTACACGCAGCCACAGGCTGCACAGGCTGTGCAGAAGCAGTATGAAGAAACAAACCAGAGTACGGCGTTGTCACTTTTCGAACTGAACGGCAAACGTTTTCGCCAGTGAAAGAAACGGCAGCACCAGTATCTATTAGGGCAAGTACAGGTACACCTTTAAAAACGACATTCGGCGGCGAATGAAGAGAGCTTGTGCTTAGCGATGAGGACGCAGTTCTTGCCTCAGCAACCGTGTCATCAGTTTTCCGCGTCGATTGCAGAGGGACGTCGGCGCATCGGACAGGCCGAGTGACGACGTGGAGAAGGAGATCGGTGACCGGAAGCTGGTCGATGGCTTGGTCGAGTAGGGTGCAATTCGGGGTCCGAAGTGTAGGAAATCGTGTGGTCTTACTCGTATGAATTTCGATTTTCACGTGAGTGAAGTGGTCAGCGGTGGCACATACGTGTGACGTGTCCGGGTACACCACACGAAAAGCATATCAGTTGGTTATCGGCAGAGCACCATGGAATAGGGACTCGGTGGACTGGAGGTCGTGGCAGATGGGCGGCATAAGCACAAGCAGGCAGTGGAGGCAGCGCTCGGAACGTCTGTAGTCGTGTTCGGGCTACTGCTTCAGCGAACGTCAATAATGCATTGACTGCTTGTCGCAGCTGTGCAGGAAGGGCCTGAGACACTTGCTTTTGTATACTAGTCTGTAGTGTAGGACTAAGCGGCACACTGCGTTACTGTAGGCCGCAGATGAGCGAGAGTTGGCAAACAACTTCTTCGCTTACAAAATCATTGATCTGTGAGAGGACGGGAACTTGCGAGGAAGTTAGGCCGGACATCATTCCTGATGTGGGATGGCACGACAGGTGACAAGACATTGCCAGCGGAGCTCATCATCGCTTTGACAGAACTCGGTAACTTGGGCGAGAGTAACCAGGCTTTTTTAAACGAGCATCTGGAATGCGTCCTCGCCGATACGCTCAAAAATATTCTTGATGCGATCCAGCTCTGCCATGTTCGCATTGACGCGTTTGCACAAGTCAATTAAGTTTTTTATTGCTGTGTTGGGGGCTGGCTGGTCCCGACAAAGCAGAAGAAAAAGACGGCCGACGGAGACGTACGCGACCGGCGGGGATGCCGACCAGCCCGAACACGCGGGTTGGCACGAAGCGCTGAAGAAAAGAACAACAACCGCACTCCACGGTTACCCAACACACACTGCTTTTATTTTGCAGTCGCCTTGAAATCCTAGATGCCAGAGCGGCGCCCCCTGGCATCTTCACATGTCATGTCGAAACCGAAAACCCAGAACACAACATTCATCCCCTCCTCGAAAAATCTTCACCTATACACTCTTTATAATTATACATGATCAATACCAACATATTTTACAAGGTATGTACATTAGAACACATGAAAATTCAGAGCACGGCACACCGAACTCACACACTATGAGTCCTGAAAATGCACTGACAAACAAAAAATGTACACAACTGTTCGGAACAACAGTTCTACATCACGTAGTCTTGGAACCGACGCGGCTTCTGCTGCTTCCGCTTAGGGCGGGCCCTATGTGTGTAGAATCAGGTGTGTCTGCACCTTGGTCACTTGTGCTCTGATGTGACACATCAAGAGCAGTAGAAGGTTGTGAAGGCTCTGAATGAGCGTTAAAAATCGCGGTCTCATCAGAGCTCGCAGCATGAGCTTCGGAAGAATTTAGCGGACTGGAATCCGGTTCAACGGTCTCAGCCGTATTTGAAGGTTCGAAGTGAACCGTATGACTTGGTGTACGAACCAGCGACACGACTGGTAACTCCTGCCCCCTTGAAGAAGAAATGCCTGTACATGGAGGCAACATGTAACAGTCTGATGCGTAGTTGAAAGGCGTGGACGGAACGTGATGAGGAAGGCCTTTGGGGGTTGAAGGTGAATCCGTATGAAAAATAACATGGCGCGAAGCCTTCCAGATGTTACCATCACTTAAGCGAAACGAAGTGGGGCTAACCTGGCCCAAAACTTTGTAAGGACCCCGATACATGGGGCGCTTGCCTGGCACACAAACCTTGACTAGATCGCCAGTGCGAACTCTGAACTGCTTTGCACCTCGACGGGTGTCGACATATTTTTTTATTGCTTGTTGATGAGAAAAAACCCTGGTACGGATTTGGTCACTAGAAGACACTGGTATGTTATCAGACAAAGAGACTATGTCGAGAGCAACTCGCAGTTGCCTACCGTGGAGAAGTTGAGCAGGAGACACTCCAGTGGTGCCTTGTGGTGTGAACCTGTACGAAGCTAAACATTCAGTCAAGACTTGCTTAAGGAGACGGTGCTCTAATTGGGCGGTCTGGATATGTTTCTTCAGAACGCGATTAAAGCGCTCAATTTCCCCATTTGATTGGGGATAGAAAACTGATGACCTCAAGTGCTGAATTTCTCGTTGTGAAAGAAAAGCCTCGAAATGTTGGGACTGAAACTGTGGACCATTCTCTGTAACTATGGCATCAGGAAAACCTTCCCGGCTGAAGATTGAAGACAGAAACTCAATGATGACCTCCGAAGTAACCGTATGTGTGAAACAAAGCTCTGGCCATTTGGAATGGTAGTCGATGAGAGAAACAATGAACCGGGCATTTTGCGGAACATTATTGCAAAGGACCGATGATGTCCATGCGGAGTTTCTGCCAAGGCCGATCAGGCCACTGGATTGGCTGCAACGGAGAAAATGCAGGTTTTGAAGACTTGTCAGCTGCCTGACATATATGGCAGTTGTAAACTGCATGCTCGACCTGCTTGTCTAAGGCTGGCCACCAGTACCTGTCTCGGAGATTCTGTTTGGTGAGGACAATGCCAGGATGGGCCTCATGGGCAAGCTGTATTAGCTTGTTACGGAAAGAAGCAGGGGGAATCACGCGTTCATCGCGGAAAAGCAAGTCCTCGACACAAGACAGTTCCTGTCAGACTGCGAAGTAATGCAAGAATTCAGAAGCAAGAGCACATTTGGAAGGCCATCCTTCACGTAAATGTTTGAGAACTTGAGACAAAGTAGAATCTGCAGCTGTAGCTGCCTGAAGCTCAGCTTTAGTAATGCAGGAAGTAACTAATGAAACAACTTACTCATCCCGCTCTTCAGTAACCGGTATCTGAAGAGGAAGGCGCGACAGTGCATCAGCAACCACGTTATTATTACCTTTACAATATTGAACACTGAAATTATAATACATGAGTTTGGCACACCAAAGGGAAATGCGAATGGGGCGGCGGCCTTCGGATCCTGCAGAAAGAAGAGCAACTAGTGCTTGGTGATCTGTACGTAATGTGAAGTGCCAGCCCCACAAGTAAACATGCCATTTCTCACAGGCAAAAAGACACGCGAGAGCTTCACGCTCTCCAATGAATATCTGCGTTCAGCAGGGGTCAATGTACGAGATGCAAAAGCGATAGTGATCAGCTGATTACCTCTGAGTTGTTGAAACACTGCTCCCAGTCCAACATCGGACGCATCCGTCGTGATGACGATTGATTGATGATTGATTCATTGATGATTGACATGTGGGGTTTAACGTCCAAAACCACTATATGATTATAAGAGACGCCGTAGTGGAGGGCTCCGGAAATTTAGACCACCTGGGGTTCTTTAACGTGCACCCAAATCTGTGCACACGGGCCTACAACATTTCCGCCTCCATCGGAAATGCAGCCGCCGCAGCCGGGATTCGAACCCGCGCCCTGCGGGTCAGCAGCCGAGTACCTTAGCCACTAGACCACCGCAGCGGGGCATCGTGATGACGATGGGAAGCTTCTCATTGAAAATACTAACAGCTGGCTTTGAGGCCAGTATTGACTTAACTCGAATGAAGCTGTGCTAAGCTTCAGCTGACCAGTTAAAAGGCTGTGCTTGTCGAAGTAGAGTACGCAGTGGTTCAACAACATCACGGTGGTTCAACAACAACAGCCCGAGTGGGCGTGGGAACAGCGCAGAAATGCGGCACCGTAACCTTGCTCGCTTGTTCACACAGGTTGCTTCACTTCTTCACTTCTGCTCGTGGCTATCACCGACTGCTGGGCATGAGCCACGGACGGTGCTTCTGCCTGATAGCGACCAGTTTTCCGCCAGTCCAGGATTTGGCCGGAAACACCCCTGCAACATCTTCCCGAGCCAGGCGGCCACTTCATCGGTCGTGACGTCATCGCAAGCCCAGGATAAAAACGGATGGCACGAACCTGGCCTCTCCAGTGGGCGTGGGAACAGCACAGAAATGCGGCACCGTAACCTTGCTCGCTTGTTCACACAGGTTAGTAACAATACTCCTTTATATGCAAAGAAGTCCAACAATGTGTGCTTGATGCTGTTCCCACGCCCGGGAGTCTTGTTGTCACTGTTAAGTGAATGTGTAGATGTTATATCTATGCTTGTTTTGCTATCTGGCGACGTTGAAGAAAACCCAGGGCCCAATAAAAAGGTTCCTGAGTCTGACGTATCGAACAGGGCTCATGAGCCAAAATTTAGTGACATGTTTGCTCTTCTGCAGAGCGTGAACTCTCGAACCGAAAAAATGGAACAGGACCAAGTGAAGTTAATATCTAGCGTGAATGAAATTAAAAACAACCAGGAAGCAATCGAGCGCAAAGTTAACGACATCGACCATAGGCTCGCCGCTGTCGAAGCAAAAGCGTGTGACAACGCCGAGGTCGGGGATGAACATTTGCAGCTAAAGCAGCTAACCGACCATCTGAGCAGAGAAAACGCTAGGTTACACGATGAACATTCTCAGCTTGAGGATAGAATGAGACGCAGTAACCTCTTGTTTTACGGTTTGACAGACTGTCCGCAGGAGAAATGGAACCAAACTGAAGAAAAACTGGTTAAAGAGATCAGTACCGTTTTTAAGTCACCAGTGCCGAGCGAAGCTCTTGAGCGAGTACACAGGCTAGGAACGTACAGGCCCAACCAAAATAGACCAGTTATTGCTAAGTTTGCATCTTTTAAGTTAAAGCAGGAATTACTATCGCTCAGCGGAAAATTCAAAGAGAATGGCATCACTGTAAGTGAGGATTATTCCCTTCAAACACGGCAGGCGCGAAAGAAGCTTGTAGAATTTGCCAAACAACGGAACGTTTCTTTCAAGCTTCGGTACAATAAGTTGCACATAGGTGATAAATGTTACAGTTACAATTTTTCTGACGACAGTGTGTACGAACTTGGCGGCGCCTCTGGGGAATTCGTTAATCGGCAGCTTTCAGGCGAACCCTCAGTATCCAGGGCACCGTTATCAGCTGCAAACTCGCCGCAGTAGCGACACGCGAGGGGTGGGGGGCGGTGCCCAAAAAATTCGCTTTCGTTTATTTTCACGAACATCAGGAGTGTCTTATCGAAACGCGATGAACTAAATGCGGCGGTCGACTCATGTGACGCTGACGTTGTATTGTTAACTGAAACGTGGCTTACTTCCAAAATTAACAGCAGTGAATTGTTTGATTCTACAAAGCGTTTCAATGTGTATCGTCGTGATAGAGGTGATAGATGCGGCGGTGGTGTACTTGTTGCTGTAGCGGATCATATTTCTTCGTCTTTTGTGCCTGTTGTAACCAATTGAGAGATCATACTTGTTGAAATTTGCACATGTTATAAAAAGATTATCTTGGGTATCTGCTACCGTCCACCGTCCTGCGATCCGAGCTTTGTCAATAGCCTTCACGATGTGGTTAACATAGTTATGGAACGTTTTCCTAATGTACCAGTCCTTTTAGCCGGAGACTTTAACTACCCAAATATATTTTGGTCCAGTGATGTACCTCAGTTAAGCCCGTTCTCTACTGACAGTTATAATTTTTTGAGCTTTTGTTCTGATTTCAACTTTACGCAAATTGTCACCCAACCAACTCGCATTACACCTACTACTTCGAGCGTTTTAGATCTCGTGTTAACCAACGTGCCTGACCTGTTCATGTCTCCACTTTGTTTGCCTCAATTAAGTGATCATTCTTTGCTCCATTTCACTATGGATGCTTGCGTTCCTCACCATGAAAATTATACTAAGCACATTAGAGATTACGCTGCTGCCGATTTTGATGCCATCAATAGAGAACTTTGTTTATTTCTGGACAGCTATCTTGATGAATTCGAGGCTCGTTCCGTTAATTCGAACTGGATTTTGTTCAAAGAAAAAGTAGCATACCTGACTGAAGCGTTTGTTCCCCTGAGGCTAGTCACCACCAACAAGCATGCTCCCTGGTATAGCCAATCTTTGAAAAGGTTGGCTAATAAGAAAAAAAGGCTGTTTCGGTCCGCTAAAGTTTCTAACTCGCAGGCCAGATGGGATTCTTACTACGTTGCTAATGGGGAATATAGGAGGGCCACAAAAGCAGCAAAGGATACCTACTTTAATAACACACTCCCCAATATGTTAGTCAACAACCCAAGACAATTTTGGAGGGTGGTGAATAAAAAAGATACTCATGAAATAACACTTAAAACTTCGGACGGGGTAACCCATAAAGATGATTGCGCTATTAATCTCTGTGACACCTTCGCGGCGGCAGTATCAGGTCTCCTCAACAAAGGTTCAAACCCTGTTTGTCAAGCTAGTGGTTATCTCCCGATGGAAGCAATTCGTTTAGACACAGAAGGTGTACAAAAAATAATAGAAAATCTTAAAGTCTCGTCTTCCGCCGGAATTGACAACATTACTTCCAAGTTTTTAATCAACACTAAAGTCTACAGCGCCATAATCTTAACAAAAATATTTGAGCAATCTCTGGAAGCGGGCTGTCTTCCGGATGATCGGAGTGGGGGAAAATTATTCCATTCTTTAAGTCAGGTAATAAACTTTGTCCGGAAAATTACAGACCAGTATCAATCACTTCGATACCATGCAAAATAAGAGAACACATAATTTATTCGCAGCTTGTAAAATTTTTAGAGGGCAATTCTTTCTTTACTGATTCACAGCATGGATTTCGTAAAAACTTTTCCTGTGAAACGCAACTAATATGTTTTATACATGATTTGCATTCTATTCTCGACAACGGCACACCCATTGACTGTATCTTTTTAGATTTCTCAAAAGCGTTTGACAAAGTACCTCATGATTTACTCATTTTAAAATTACGGAGCCTCAATATAGATGATAACGTCCTCGCGTGGGTGATTGCTTTTCTCAGTAACCGTTCCCAATTTGTAACTGTTAATAACTTTGATTCGCCCAGGGTCCCGGTTGGCTCTGGGGTCCCACAGGGCTCCGTGTTGGGACCATTGCTCTTTCTGGTCTATATAAATGATTTGCCTCTAAACATTACTTCTTCAGTGAGTCTTTCCGCAGATGACTGCGTAATTTATCGGGCAATTAAGGGACATTCAGACGTTCTAGATTTGCAGGCTGACATGGATCGGGTTCAGGAATGGTGTGAGACTTGGGGCATGGCGTTAAACGTTAACAAATGCAAGTACATGGATGTTAACCGACACAGCACTAGTATCAGGTCGTATCATATTAATAATGTTCTTCTCAAAGTAGTAAATTCTTATAAGTTTCTAGGTATCCACATAACTTCTACATTGTCTTGGAAGACACACATTGAATATATTGCAGGTAAAGCTAATAGCACGTTGGGTTACCTTCGAAGAAATTTTAATCAGGCACCCGTTTCCTTGAAACTCTTACTCTACAAAGTATTGGTACGTAGCAGATTAGAATATGCAGCATCTTTTTGGGACCCTGGTCATGACTCGCTTATCTATGAATTAGAACGAGTGCAGAATCGGGCAGCGCGTTTCATCCTTTCAAATTACCATCGCACCTCGAGCGTCACATCAATGAAAACTACACTAGCATTACCCCTACTGTCTCTTCGCAGGAAAGTGTCTCGGCTGTGTATATTCCATAAAATTTACTTCACCAATTCGTTACTCAGAAGCAGATTATTGGCCCAACCAACTTACGTTTCCACTCGCATTGATCATCGCCATAAAGTAGGACTTCCTTTAGCGCACACCAAGTGTTTTCATAATTCATTTGTGCCAAAAACATCTGTATGCTGAAATCATCTTCCTTGTGATATTGTTGGTATAAAAGATGCTGCTTTATTTAAAATTGCCGTCACTAATCTTATTTGTACGTAGCCTCAGTTCAACCCTGTAGCAAGCGACGATTGCAATTTTTCTGTTGTTGTATTTTGCTTTGTATGCTGTACATGTATGTATGTAACCACTCCCCTCTGTAATGCCCTCGGGCCTTGAGGGTAACTGAATAAATAAATAAATAAATCAGCATAGTGAGGAACAAACTTGGCATAATAACCTACAAGACCTAAAAAAGATTGCAAGGTTTTAACATCAGTAGGCCGTGAGGCATTGCCAATGGCCTGAACTTTAGATTCAACAGGTGTCAAGCCGCGGGAACTGACAATATGTCCTAGAAATTGTAACTCATTCACAGAAAAAATGCACTTGTTATTAAGTTTCATACCACATTCACTGATGCGGTCGAGATTTGTATGCAAGTTAGCATCGTGCTCTTCGCGAGTACGTCCCCACACCAAAATGTCAACCAAGTAACAAAGGGCGCCATTACAACCCTTAAGAATAATTGACATTATTTTCTGAAACACTGCAAGGGCAGATGCAAGCCCGAAACACACGCGGCGAAACCAAAACAAGCCTTCGTGCGATACAAATGTGGTTAAGTCTCTACTGCACTCAGAAAGTTCAACTTTGTGATAAGCGAACGCGAGGTCCAGCTTGGAGAAACATACCGCTCCGGAGAGCTGATAAAGCAGTTCTTCAATGTGAGGAAGTAAAAAACCGTCTACGACGATCGCCTTGTTCGGTTCTCGTAAGTCGACGCATAGTCGAAGGGATCCATTTTTTTTGACGACGACCAGTGGAGAAACCCAGCCGGAAGCAGAGACAGGCTCGATGATTCCGCTGGCTTGAAGGCGAGACAGTTCCGCAGAGATTGCTCATGGAGAAGAAGAGGAATGCGGCGCAGCTTGGCACGCACAGGGCACACACCTGGTCGACGCATCACTTTATGCACAAAACCGCGCACACAACCCAGTTCACGGGTGAACAAGTGGTTGAATTCAGAAGGCGCGTTGGCCGGAAGATCATCTTGGACGTCGACTTGAGCACACGTCATAGATGCACCGACGATGTAGATGGACAAAGCCCTGATGGCATCACGTCCCAAAAGCGAGCTGCCATTGGCAGTTACATAAAAAGTAATGGAAGCAGTGTGACTGCGATAGGAGACCTGAGCTGTAAAATGACCTAAATTATCAATCGCTTCCTTGAAATATGTTTGTAGAACGACGTGTGAAGGCAAAAGCCGAATGTTGGAAAAATGACCATGAAAGTCAGCGGCACTGATTAAAGCGACTGAGGCACCAGTGTCCACGAGAAATGACAAGGGCACATGGCCCACTGAAGCTACGATGCTGGGCTCGGACGTAGTGTGGAGGCCATCCGCATTTAAAACAGTGACCGTATTGGTCTGTGCAGTGCTCGAAGGAGCGGACGAAGAAACTGGTCAGGAAAATTTGCTGGACGGGAATCGCATACGGACTGAAAATGTCCGATTTTTCCGCACGCAAGACAAGTGCGGTTTCTCGCGGGACACTGCGCAAAATTGGCTAAATGCCGAGCCGATCCGCAATGAAGGCAATGCGCGGTTGCGCTTGGAGAAGAAAATTGCGAACGCGAGTTAGGAGCTCGGTGCTGTTCCTGAAAACAAGAATTTGGCGGAATGGGGTCGCCATATTGCCGGCTTCTTCGCCCCCGCGACGCAGAAAGGTTGCCATGTTGGCCGCCACGGAAGGACTGTGCAGGCGGGCGTCCATGTTGGCCGCCGCGCCGAAACGAAGGTGAAGGGCCGCCATGTTGACGCGTCCCGTGAAACAAAGAGCCGCCACCTTGGCCCCCGAAGCGGAAAGTTGCTGCACTGAATGCGGAGCGAATTGCTGCTACAACTGGGAGCGAATAAGCTCGTCCTCTCGCGCAATCGAGAGGGCTTCGGATAATGAAATTGAGGAGCCCTTTTGAAGCATGTGGCAGCGGACGTTTTGCGAGGCTACCCCGGTGAAAAGCTGATGGCGGATCATATCGTGCTCGAGCGCGCCGAAGCCGCACGACGCGGCGAGCGTTCGAAGAGAAGTAATGAACTCGGCGACTGGCTCACCGGGCAATTGTCACCTTTCTTGGAATTTTACGCGTGCGAGATAATCGCACGAGACATCTTTAAAATGCTCATCGAAAAGAGGAACAGCATTCTTGAAGGCATCGCCCGACGCTGGCGTCGGCGACGCGTTGGTGGCTTCTAAAGTATAGAAAAGCTTTAACCCGGCAGGGCCTAATGCGTTGAGCAGCAGGGCCTTGCGACGCTCGGGCTTGCTGGAGTCTTCCCCGGCCGCGTCTGCGTAGGCCTGAAACACCAATTTCCAGTCCGCCCACGGAAGTACCGGGTCTCCGGGCGAATGAAGAAATAGCGGAGGTGAAATAAGAGACGCCATTTCAAGCAAGAAGAATGGAGTGGTGCACACGAGAAGAAAATGACACAAGTACACTGTTTGAAGAAGACGACAGAGGCGGCGTAGCTGAAGGAAGACTTGAAGCAACGCAGCACGCTGCTGCCACCTTGCTGGGAACAAAGAGCGTCTAGGGTTATTAGGGTAGGTCCATTAGAAGCACGAAAAAGGCGAACACGGAGAACGAAATGGGTTCTTACAGGTCCTCGTCGCCATTGCTGTGTTGGGGGCTGGCTGGCCCCGACGAAGCAGAAGAAGAAGATGGCCGACGGAGACGTACGCGACTGGCGGGGACGCCGACCAGCCCGAACACGCGGGTTGGCGCGAAGCGCCGAAGAAAAGAACAACAACCGCACTCCACGGTTACGCAACACACAGTGTTTTCATTTTACAGTCGCCTTGAAATCCTAGATGCCAGAGCGGTGCCCCCTGGCATCCTCACATGTCATTTCAAAACCGAAACCGAAAACCCAAAACACAACATTTATGTCACTGGCAAAATTGAAGGCACGGCTCCTCACAAAGTTTGCGGACCGCAGGACGACCAAAGACTTCGCTGAACACTGTATTGAATGCTGTCTAGGTTGGAACGTCAGTTTAATGGTTCCGAAGCCACAAGTGTGCAATGCCACCGAGGCAAATGCCGACAGTGGCCAGTCTCGTGGCTTCGTCCCATTTGTTCAAGACACTCACGAGTTCGTAAGTAGCCAGCCAGTCGTCGACGTCGTTATCGTCAGTGTAGAGGTCACCACCCTTCAGTCATTTAGTTCGGCTGCCACTAGCAGGTGGCGCCCCGGAGATTGTATATATTCTGCCCCGAATAAAGTGGGAGGCCCCTTTTCGTTAGCTGAGCAGCTGTCGTGCGTATCGTCTCTCTCCGGTCGTGCTCCGCCACGCTGGCGCGGCACCAGCCACAAGACATGGTGTCAGAAGTGGCTGCGTAACGCCCCCTCATCCCGAACTCGCCCGTACCGCACGACGATGGCCCTCGACGGAGTGGCGCCGAAAAAGCTCAGCCTCAACCTCCAGCCGCCCGCACCGTTCGACTTTGTGAGCCCGGGAACCTGGCCAACATGGCTCAGCCGCTACGAGGACTACGCCGTCGTTTCCGGCCTGACTCAAGCATCCGGCGACATGCACGTACGCTCGTTGTTGTACTGCATGGGGCTGGAGGCCCGCCTACTTCTGGAGACGTTCTCGCTCGACACCGCATCACTCGCCTCATTTCAAGCGGTTGCCGCCAGCTTCACCGACCACTTCGTGCATCCGGCGAATGAACTGTACGAGTCGTCGTGTTTTCACCGGCGTGTTCAGTTACCCGACGAGAGCGTCGACGCCTACTACGCCGAACTGTGTAGAATGGTGAAGCGGTGCAACTATCCGTCAGCTGAGGTAGAGCAAAGGCTTGTACGCGATAGATTCGTCGTCGGCCTCCGCGACTCGCGCCTTTTGGACCAGCTTTGCCGGAACGCGAAGTTGACGCTCAAAGAAGCATGGATGCAGGCCCGTCAATCAGAAGACGCCGACAAAGAAAAAACGTTGCCCCAAAACTGCGCAGAGCACTCCCGCGAGCAACACCTCGACGCCGTACGAGATAAGAAGTTCGCCTCTCGCCGCCGCAACTACGATAAGCGGCCTTCGCCCCCGCGGAAAGCAGAGCGCTCCTGCCAGCCGTCAACATGTGAATTCTGCGGCCGCGCGCCACATCCACGTTCTAACTGCCCTGCTCGAAACTCCGTCTGCAACTCCTGCAAAAAGAAAGGACAATTTGCGGAAGTGTGCCGCGCGCGGCAGGCAAAACAGAAGCTCGGCTCCGTTCAGCTTCACGCTGTCGGGACGCTCGCCGCGGCAAAGTTCGTCGACATCACCGTTGACAACTACACAGCGTAGTTCAAGGTCGATTCCGGAGCCGACGTGTCCGCCGTTCCGAGCGACTTCCCTGCATTGCCGGCCAAGCTCGACCCCGTCAACAGCCTGCTCACCGGACCTGGTGGTCAGCCGCTGCGCGTGCTAGGTTCGTACATGGCGAGACTTCGGTGGCACGGGAAAATGAGCTCTCAGCGCTTGTACGTGATCCAGTCTCTCACCGTACTTCTTCTTGGACTGTCGGCGCTTCAAGCTCTGGAAGTTGTAAAGTTTCTCGACGAACTTCAGACTCCGAAAGCAACATTGCGTGCTGAGCTCTTCCAGGGATTGGGCACCCTCAAGGACGAGTACACTATCCTTCTGAGACCTGGCGCCGTACCCTTCTCCCTAAGTGTGCCTCGCAGGATTCCCATCCCGCTACGCGAGGTCGTCCGTCACGAGCTTGACAAACTGGAGGAAGGAGGCGTGATCCGCAGGGTCGACAACCCAACCCCGTGGTGCTCTGGTCTCGTTGTAGTACGGAAAGCCGATGGTTCCTACCAGCTGTGCGTTGACTTGACTCAGCTGAACGAGGTCGTCCTTCGCGATCGCCACATCCTACCAACTGTAGAGCAAGTCATTGGCCTCCTTGGCGACGCAACAGTTTTCTCCAAGCTGGATGCAACAGCCAGTTTTCATCAGGTTAAACTATCTGCCGACTCCTAAGAGCTCACAACGTTCATCACCCCATTTGGCCGATACTGCTTTTGCCGGCTCCCCTTTGGCATCACCTCCGCGCCGGAGTACTTCCAAAAACAGATGGCCAGGATCCTGGAGGGCCAGGAAGGAGTCGCCAATATGATAGACGACATTCTGGTCTTTGGGCGCACCCGCGAGGATCACGATGCCAGACTGAGCCAGGTGCTGTCTCGCCTTGCAAAAGCAGGCATCACGTTGAACCAAGACAAGTGTCGTTTTGGTGTCTCCGAAGTCTCCTTCCTAGGAGTCATCGTTTCAGCACAAGGCATCAGGCCAAGTACAGACAAGGTCGAAGCAATCAAAGCCATGGAGGCTCCAACAGACATCGCAGGTGTCCGGCGACTGCTCGGAATGGTGAGCCATCTTGCCCGGTTTTTGCCTTGCATCTCAGAGGTCACAGCTCCCATCAGAGCACTTCTAAACAAGTCTGCGACTTGGGTGTGGCAGCATGAACAAAATGCTGCATTCGAGAAAATCAAGGAACTCCTGACATCAGACCGTTGCATGGCCAAGTACCATCCATCATACGCCACCACAGTTTCGGCTGACGCAAGCTCATTCGGACTGGGCGCAGTCTTGCTGCAGACACAGCCCTCTGGAGAGCGCCACCCAGTTGCGTTTGCTTCAAGATCAATGACCGAGACAGAGCAGCGTTACAGCCAGGCAGAAAAGGAAGCGTTGGCAACAACATGGGCTATCCAACGGTTTGACGAATTCGTCCACGGCATCACCTTCGATGTTGAGACAGATCACCTACCACTCGTTTCTCTCTTCGGCAAGATGGAGCTGGACATGCTGCTGCCTCGCATACAGAGGCTCAGGTTAAAGACCATGCGATACCAGTTCCGAATGCTCCACGTGCCAGGAAAGCTGTTAGCTACGGCAGATACCTTGTCACGCATCACCCAGAAGGCGTCCCTCCCCCTGGACACCGTGGAATTGTTTGCAGCTCAAGTGGTCAGCGGCATGTCAGAAGCCTCGCCACTACGCCCAGAGGACGTGCGACAAGCACAAGAGTCCGATGGCGAATGCAGAGCCCTCACCTCCTTCTGCCAGAATGGTTGGCCACAGAAGTTCAAACTGCCACTGTACCTCTCAGTATGCCTCAGCAGCTGATGAGCTCTCTGTCTGCGATGGTGTTCTACTGAAAGGCGCCAGGATGGTCATCCCGCATTCTCCTCGGCCGGCTGTTTTGACGCTGTCGCACGAAGGACACCAAGGCATCAACAGGACGAAAGCTCTCGCTCGAGAGTCCATTTGGTGGCCTGGCATTTCGGCAGACATTACCTCTCTGGTAACTAACTGCGAGCAATGTGCTTCCACTCGGGTGAACCATGCAGAGCCCCTGGTCTCCACGGTCCTACCTGGACGTCCCTGGGAACTTGTCGGCGTGGACCTGTTCCACCTCCGCAGCCAGACATTCATCTTGGTGGTGGACTACCACTCCAGGTACCCTGAAGTTGTAACCTTGCGGAGCAACCGGGGCTCAGGCAGTCATCGACGTTCTCGAAAGCATCTTTGTCCGGCTTGGGATTCCGCGAGAAGTCAGATCAGACAACGGTCCACCGTTCTCTTCACGCGAGTTTGCAGCATTGGCGGCATCTTACGGCTTCGACCACGTCACCAGCAGCCCGCACTATGCGCAATCGAACGGAGAGGCGGAGAGAATGGTCAGGACAATCAAGGAGTCGTTTCGCAAAGCACAGACCCTCATCTGGCCTTGCTCAGCTACCGGGACACCCCCGGAGTCGATGGCTTCAGCCCGGCCCAGCTCTTGATGGGACGACAACTCCGAACCAAAGTGCCGAAACAGGACTCCCAGTTATGTCCTCACTGGCCGTCGAGGAAAGACGTGAGGAGAAAAGATGCAGCCTACAAGCAGAAACAGGCCGCTGACTTTAACAGGCATCACAGAGCTCAAGATCTGTCATCGCTCCGATTAGGCCAGTGTGTCTGGGTACGACCTGATCAGGTCAAAGCTACAGTGCTTAGCCCAGCACGCCTACCACGAAGTTATGTCGTGGAAACGGAGCAGGGTGGCGTCCTACAGCGCAACCGGCGTCACCTAGTGCCTTTTGCACCTCCTGCGCCAAGGGTGGAACCACCGCCGTCTGAGGAGCAGGAGCCACAGCGAACACTGCCTCCTCTGGAACCCCAGCGAACTACTACAGTGCAACCACCCGATTCCCTTGGACTGCCCCCTGCAGACAGTGACCGCAGTGATGGTGTGACACGAACACGTAGTGGCCGCCGTGTTATGCCTCCGAACCGCCTGAACTTGTGATGTGCAGTGTCTGGCGTCCTCCGTCTTCCGTCTGGTCTTCAAGGGGGGAGATGTAGAGGTCGCCACCCTTCAGTCATTTAGTTCGGCTGCCACTAGCAGGTGGCGCCCCGGAGATTGTATATATTCTGCCCCGAATAAAGTGGGAGGCCCCTTTTCGTTAGCTGAGCAGCTGTCGTGCGTATCGTCTCTCTCCGCTCGTGCTCCGCCACGCTGGCG
The DNA here is from genome assembly GCF_043290135.1 of Rhipicephalus microplus. Taxonomy (NCBI): domain Eukaryota; kingdom Metazoa; phylum Arthropoda; class Arachnida; order Ixodida; family Ixodidae; genus Rhipicephalus; species Rhipicephalus microplus. Next base: position 73,258,260 of record NC_134707.1, on the reverse strand, counting down.
CGGCACCAGCCACAAGACAGTCAGTGCCACTGAATATGGCAGGGTCCCGCTGACGGACCACACCGGAGCATACGAAGGCCTGGGGAGCCATAGGTGGAGGGCTTGTGGCAGATGCAGTGGTCATGGTGGCAGGTCAAGTCCAACTTCACAACTCCAGGATTGCGAGGAGACCCAGCAAACTCTACCAAGTATAATAAAGAACTGAGAGAGCCACAACTGTTATTTGGGACAAGATAGGATCGTAGGCCTAGCCAGTGAAAGGAGCAACAACGTCCGGGCCGAGCGCCTCGTGCTTAGCGCTGACGATGTGTTTGCCGAGCTTTGCATGACCCACTACTTCATTACGAATGCGAAAATTTGTACAAAAAGGACGGGACATTCATAAAGCTCGAGATGACCAAGCTTATATCCCAAATAAAGGTTATGTCTACAAACAGAGGAGTTTCGCACATCGTAAAGTGATGTTTTTGCATCCACCTGTGAGGACTATTCACCCTTCTGCTCAAGAACAATATTTCACAAAAATAACACGTTTCTGATAAAGAAAAAGTCTGTTTGGAAGTAGTTTTAAAATATTTAAGTACTTGGTACTCAACTATGGGAGAGCATAGAGCCGTCTTGCTTCAACAAGTCATGAACCACATACTCCTTTGTGTTTAAATAAATGTTTAACAATTGGTGCGTACTTGGTACTCAATTTTACTGAACTATGTGAGAACAATAAGCCGTCCCTAAATTTTGTGTCTTGAAAAAGTCGTTAACAATTTAGAGTACTTGGTACTATACTATGGGAGAGCAAAAAGCCGTCCCTTGGGCCCCACCAACAACGCGAGCTGAGCTGTGTTTAGAAACAAATGTTTCATCATTTCGAGTACTTCGTACTCAACTATGGGAGAGCGCTGAGCCGTCCCGCTAAAAACAAGGAGTCGACCGTCTTTCACTGTTCGACCGTTCGTGGAGCCAGAGAAGTACAGCTTCAACTCTATTATGTGATCGTAAAAAAACCTCCTTTGTTGAACGGGCTATATATCATAGTTTGGCCACCTATCCAATCAGCTTCACATGAAACTTACAGAATAAAATGAAAGGCGTTATGAAAGTAATGTCTTCATTTTACACTTTAGGCAAACGACTAGGAGCCAGAAAAAAAAGGTGTAGGACGCTTGTGCTACGCCTTCAAGTGTAAAACACGGTAGCCTAATTGGTTACAAGCTGCATCGTCTTCTCCATTTTGAGCCTGCCTTCAGTTCTCCATGCGATTCGCAACCGTGCTGCAAGAGAACGAATGACTGCGCATCGTTCTTTTACTGTGCACGAGACATGCACCGTTTAGAATGATCGAATTATCGTTTCAAATTAGAATTCCTACTGCAAGTACACTCGTCAAGTGTCCATCGTGCCATAATTGTCACGTTTGCGAATCAGCGAAGGGACCACTTTGCGCCCGCAGGGCAACACGCGAACCTAGGCAGCTGCTGACTTAATTTATGTTGTCGAAGCGGATGATTATCATACATCGCTTGGCACTTCGCAATGAGTGGGTCTTTTTAGACATTTAATCTATGCTTAGCTTAGATATTTTTGCGCATGGCGTGATTCTGTACTACTGCCACGCATTACTACATGTGGTATGGAGGCTCCTTCCACAACACAGGAATAATATAGTGCGTTTGCGAAGCACTTTCAGGAAATGGTGGGTTTCATGATAGCTCACTTGCTTGCCACGATGACCGCCGGATTCTGTCCTCACTGGAAACATCTTTACTTTTAATATTTTTATTTGACTTGCCTATTTTTTCTATTTTTCAGTCACGAAAAAGTAAGAACTTCTGAATCACAACTAACAATGTTGCAACCGAAGCTGACACTGGTATTTCTGGTGTCAGCTTGGGAGCCGCACGAACGGTCTGCCGCTTTGCCTGGATCAATGCATTCTTCTATCTCAATTTTGTGTAAGTTTGTTTCTACAAATTTAATTCTCTTCAGTTACTTTTCTTTCTTTTTTTGTCTCACTCTCTTATCGAACTCATTTTCGTGTCTGAATTTTTTTACCTTTTTTCAGACTTTTCATTGCCTTAAGTTTCGTTTTCTTTTCGTGCCCTTAATTCACTACTTTCATTCCCTTCTTTCTTTTTGTCACATTCTTTCTGCCTCTCTCCCTTTTTTCGCACACTTTCCACCTTTGCTACTTCGTTTTTTGTTTGTTTTACCTTTTGTACATTTATTTCATTCATTTCCTCTATTTTCTTCATTCCACTTCTTTTCTGTCTTTGTTATCAGTTGGTTTAACGCCTAGTTCACACTGAAGCATCCGCTTTCTACAGCGACCGGAATTCTCCTGCTGCCGAAACGCATCGTTCTTCGCACTGGACGCGCCCCACGCCGCCGAATATGCCATTTACCATGGGGCGAACACGTGATGGATACGCTGTCACCCGGTTGTTGTCATGGTTCGCAAATGCCGCTAGGCTATCCGGTGGCCTAGTCTTCGATGATTCTCGTACGCAGGAAGCAAGAAGAGATAGTACTGCTTACTTTGCTCGCAAGTGACTGTCTTGTAATACTCGAAGAGCAGAAAAAACCACCGACGCCAGCGGCGTTCGTGGGTTCATTTGGCCCTGCAAGACCACAACAAGCTCGGTCACGCCAACAGCAAGCTCGGTCACCTCTTTCACGAAATAGGGACGCGAAGTAGGCACAGAGTAGGTTAAACTCCCTTTGGTTTCAACATTCAGTTACGTGCACTGCAGCATAACAAGTGAGTAGGGCTTGGCCGCCATTTTTGAAAATTCCTTCACTAGCGCTCCTATTGGTCCGCAGCGACCGATTCAGCGGCAGATGCCGCAAAAATCGGTTCGCGAGCGATCGGCGCGGACAGGACCCTTTCGGCGGATCTCGCTGCCGCCGAACCGAATTCGGAGCACATTCGGCCGCCGGAATGCTCAGTGTGAACGCGGCCTAACACCGTTTTATAATATATACGCTAGTGGGGCTCGCCTGAAGTACTATGGCACATACACAGCAGAGAATGAAATGGGAGTGTTGCTTGAATTTATAACCTCTTAAAAAGCCTGACAGTTATCAATTCTTTCTCTTTCTTTTATTGATGCATACACCAAACAGAGCACCTCTAAAACTTCGAAATATGTTATAAACCACTCTCTTTTTGAACAATTACACGCAGTGGGCGTGCGTCACAGTAAATAGGCAAACGAGAACAAATTTTCCGCAATGGAGCCCACGTTACCAATAGCCTTAACTTTGCTACAAGGAGTATGAGGAGGGTGCGTGCTGGCTCATCATGATGACGGTTTTTTTTACGACAGAGCGCCAGCTACTAATAGTCTAAATATATTCACTGCTAAAAGTATTAGAGTTGACCCGAACGTTAATATAATGAACCCAAAGATGCCATACAATGGTGACCAAGGAATGAGAAACACAGTCGAGTAAAAGAGAAATAAGTAGCGAAATAAGGTTTCTCACAGGGATAGAAACTATGGCTCCGATTAGCGCTCTGATTGTAGCTGAATGACATATGCAAAGACTAGGTCAAGGCACTCGAAAACTATTTAACACATTTTTCCCAAACACCACACAAATGTACGTCATTCTGCTCACCATTAGTATAGCAACAAGTGCCTGACATCATTAAACATAATTTTATAAACACGAATTGGCACAAGTGCAAACATCTGGAGCATGGCGTAACGCCTGCACCTAAAACCGGAGGCCGTTTCGCTATCTGTAACCTGTGTCCGGCCCAAGCACACTTTTAGTCAATGTGTCCTCATCAAGTGTGAGGTTCGAAAGACGGCTTTAAGCTTTCCCATAGTAGAGTACCGAGTACTCAAAGTCGTTAATCACTTTATGCAAATACACATTTCTAGGCTTTTTGCCAGAAAGTGCACGTGCTTGCGTCACGTTACGCTGCACGTGACTTCACGCCGCGAGATCAGCCACAGCGTAATTTTTTCAGCTTGGCCTCATCAAGTGTGAGGCCCATGGGACAGCTTTATGCTTTTCTATAGTAGAGTACCTAGTGCTCTGAATTGTTAACATTTTCGAAACATGCAGCGCACAGTAATGCGAATTTTCCAGTATTTGTTTTATTGTCCACTGCCACATCACTAGAAGAGTCTTCCCCTTTAAAGTAGTATAATAGTGGCATCGGCGTAAGATATTCAGAACACTGGAGCATATCATTTGCTACTGCCCTGCCCTGGCCGTAGAATGTTGCGTGATGAGTCGTTATCTCCAGCTCGGTCTGCCTGTTGCAACGGTGGAAGACATCCTTTTTCCCGCGTGCTCATAGACGCAAGCCTTCCAAGCCTTCCTCGAGTTCTGTGCTTCTGTGAGGCTCCCCGCCTTATAGACAAATGCTTTCGCTTCGTGCTACTGACTGCTCTGACAGGTCTTTCTCTTGCCATGTCTTTAACTTCTTTTTCTCTTTTCTTCTTCCTACGATATGTACTTCTCAATCGTCAACCCGAAAGGCGTTGAGCCGTGCCCCCAGGACGGGAGACAGAAACCAGCGTCATTTTTTTTGCTCTTCTTTCTTCAGATGTTCACCCAAACCAATTTTATAAACAGAAACACACTCTTCTATCGTACGGCCGCCATTCCAATTTAACGGCAATAGTGAAGCGCCTTCTAATAAACTCAGTTATTTAGCACTGTCCAGGGCCGCTATCCTCACTGGCTTAAGCGCTACATATCAGCTCAGCGCTTCTGGTGGTGCTATTACGCAGGTTTATGTGGGCATCGCTACGCAATAGTGAGCATGCGACTGTTTAACATATGGCTGTGTGTATAACATTTGTACATATATTCAGCGCCAATTCGTAACGTTTCGCTCAAAGAAAAATGATAGAACAGTCACCTTTTCTCCCAATGCTTCGCATGACATCAATTCAAGGTAAGTGAGATCTGTCGAATTCTTTTGTCGATGCGTTTTTCTAGTAACAGAAAGAAAGCTTTGGGGTGTAGAGGTACACAGTTTCGAATTATAGTCAAGTTATCTTGCACAGTATGGGACAAACTGAAGATCCTTTGAAGAACACTCTCTGCTCCAGTCAATCTAATTATGTTAAAAGCCATGATTTTAATGATGAAAGTGCGAATCGCTTCAAGCCTGCTTCTACTAAGAACTTTGTTGCCGAGTAAACCCTAGTTTATTAAACAAACAAAAGTTGTACTAAAGAAGTGGTGTTTCTGAAGCCTTGTCAAAATTTATTTCGCAAGAAAAGCACTGAACGATCATTTAAGCTCTTGGACTTTCAAATGATATAGTTAAATATAATCAAGTACAAAGGTGCAACAGTAAATGAATATATATTACCCTGAGCATGCGAATCAGCTCACTAGGTAGGCAAGTTGATAACCTGATCAGCACTGAGTAGAGTGAGCACCCAAAGAGCAACCACTGTGTGTTTTACCTAAAAGAGGTCGCTATCATGAACAATGGGCTACCTTTGTGCGTTCTGCCGTTCTGTGTCGCTACAATGAGTGGAAGAGCAATTGTACTTCGAATTCGGGTTCTAATAAATTAATTATTTGAAACAATCACGAATATATATAAAGCTATAACTAACACCTTCGAAACGCGTCCGTCAATGATCCGTTGAACAAGGTATACCGGAGACTGCCGAAGTAAAAATGGTTCGCGAAAGCGTAGCGCGAAAAACTACCACGACACTGGTCCACGAAGTTGTCCCCATCAAAGTCCAAGAGCAGGACGCACGCATGCGGAGGATCGTCAGGCGCTGGTGGAATCTGAGACATAATAATCTTTCTCCAGCTGAAACGCTGTCCCAGCTCGCTCACTTGAGTCGTCAAGAAAGCCCAATCGTCAAAGGGACTCATCGTGACGTTCGGTATAACGTGCACGAAACAGGAGTCCCCGACATTGTCATTCCTGCAAACACCGGCCCTGTTGCATCCCCAGTAGACGGGCACGCGCTCCGCAACGGTATTTGTCGAGACCGTGAATGTCTTCTGCACGTCGAAGCTTCCATATAACAGGAAAGGCAGTACGCTGTCGGTCAGGCAGAGTTGAGATCTGCGCAGCTTCGGCGGAACGACGGCACCGGCGAGTCGCCTGAGTGCTGCGTGCATTCCTCGCGTTACGGTTTCGCAGAACTGTCCAAGGTTGGTGGGTTCGCTGGGAACGACTCGCTGCGTCGCGAGAAAGAAGTGGTCTACAGCGTCGGCAGCGTCGTGGGCGAACAGCTCGTTGACAGCGCCCGGCTCCAGTATAACTGTGACCAGACCAGCGGGCAGGAGAGATTTGATCGAAGCATGGAGCCTGCGCAACAGTATCTTGAGCACGCGCTGGTCGTCGTGTCCACGGCAATCGAAGCTGGGCTCGGTCCAGTGCACAGTGACGCCGCTGAGGCCGTACCTGACCACGGCGCTCATGAAGTTCCTTATCAATTCGTCCAACACGTCCTTGTCCCGACCAAGCCTCGAGAAGTGCGGCGCGTCCTCGGCGTAACCACCCAACGCCAGCAGTATCTTGGTGGTAGTGTAATTGAGGGTGTTCGTGATGTTCCTTAATCTGTGCAAGCCGTAGTGCGCATCGAAGGAGGGCAGCCGACTTGTCAGAGCCCCGTTTTCGATTCCGACCGACCAGTAGACTACGTTGGTGCACAAGTCAAAAGGCAGCACCTCGAACACGTAGTGCCATGTGGTGTTGTAGTAGGTGGAGTTCGAGTTGACGCGAGTGTTGTTGAAGAGACAGAATAGAAGGCGCGGCACCAGGTTTGTCGTGTTTGGATTGTACGGCGGGCCCACCTTCAGTTGTGCCGCCAGCGCCGGCCGCACCACGGGTACGAGGCACTTGGGCGGAGTATCCCTCCATGGGTCTAGGGTAGTGGTTCGGAACATGGTCACCCTGAGGTCACGTAGCATGGGCTCGATGGTCACGTTGCTGTGGACTATGAACGGGACCAACAAAAGCCACACGGCAACCACGAAGGGGAATGCCAGGCCGGCGCCTGTAACCCAGATTACGATACAGTACCTGTCGTTTTGAGAAGCCTCGTCCTCCCGGGGTTCTTCGACATGGACTCCCGGTTCCTGGACAACCGTCGGCCTTGCGGAAGAAAGTGTCTCGACGGCCTCGTGCGTCTCAGCCGGTGCCTTCGGAGTCCTCAAGACAACCGGTGCTGCTAGTTTCGAGTCGGCGGATGACTGGCTCTCGCTGGTATGGCTGCTCGATTGGTCCATCGGAACGGCAAGTGTTCCCCGCGGACTGTCTCTGCTCACCGCTTGAGAGGGATTTCTCGAATCGGAGCGAGAGAGACTCATTATTGTAGAAGTGGTTGGAGACAAAATTTCGCGTGTCCGCCGTTGTTGTTGTTGTTGTTGTTGCCCCTTCGCACTGGCACATACCCACTATGGGGGATTGGCCATGAAATCTAGAAGTATCCTAAATGATATATATTAAAAGGTTTATCCTTAATCAAAAAAACTAATGATGTAATAGAAAATAATCATTAACTAAAAAGGAATATTAAACTAAACAAATAATTAAAGATTGAATCAAGAAGAGAAAAGGTGAGGTAATACTACAGTGGAAGACAGAAATTTTGAGTAGACCAGACAATCGAGCTTATCTCACCCGGTCACAATCAAATGAATATGCAAATTTCATTCAAAATTAGACAAGTGTCGTCAGAAATATATTTAAGCAGGCATTATTATGACATGCGCTTTGATTCTCGAATGAAATTGCATACAGCATCGAATACGCTCCTGTGGCAATGTCCCAAGCTAAAGGCACCGAAACTTAGAACATTATCTGCAGTTAAATTTAAACCTACTGCTTGAAAAGGAACAATTAAAAGTCTTTTCCTAATTAATGAATAGTTTTTACATGTTATAAAGTAATGCTCTATTGTTTCCGTTTCTTCACAGAATGGACACAGGGGGGATATCGCCAGACCAGCTCTGTGCAAGTAAAAGTTTAATGGAGGGACACGGCATCGAAATTTGGTTAAAATAACTGCTAACTTTTTAGATTGACTCCACTGAGGTTTCCAGGGGTATGTTAGGTGCTGATAGTCCGTATGTTTAGTAATATTTTCCATAATATCCGTATAAATAGCCCATTTTCTATATCTGATCGACACTATGTGTTCCGATTCTGGTAGTACCGAGATCACAGGGCCATCAAGTGTGGCTCGAGATAGTGAATCGGCTATTTCATTCAACCGTATGCCACAGTGTCCCGGGACCCAGACTAACTTCAGGAACTTCACATGAGGTGGAACTAATGTTTGTAATGTCGCTAGAGCTCTTGATTGTTCTGAAGCTGTGAGAGTAGTACACAGCGAAAGAGAATCAGTAATTATCATTGCACTCTCTTCGTTTGAAGGAAGTTTTCGTAGCGCTAAAATAATAGCCAGGAGCTCAGCTTCGAAAACCGGAGTGAAGTCTGGTAGTCTTACCGAGAATGACCAACCGAGGTAATCTGAGACGATTCCTACTGCTGCCTTTTCTTTATTCACAGAAGCCGTTTAGGAGAGTACTTCTTCTTCTGCCCAGCTTATGGCGATGATGATGATTCTTTTTATTCTGGCGCACACCCACAAAGCAGGTACAAAGGAAGATCAGCCAATAACCGAGCGGCAGGGTCTTTACGCTGAAAGTTTGTGGTTTTACAAACACAAAGTACCTTTGGACTAATAATATATATATATATATATATATATATATATATATATATATATATATATATATATATATATATATATATATATATATATATATAGAACTTGAAGGGAAGGCACGACAGGTCCGGGTATTTTCTATATTGAGTTAACTTGCAGATAGCACATAAGAAAAGGATCGTATTTACTAATGTTTCGGCCGTGGCACGGCCTTCGTCAGAGTAAGTAGGTATGATACAATGCAGCCGCTTTTATAGGCTCACGTGATGAACTCTCGGTATAGCAGCTAGGACAATCAAAGTAAAAAAATGGTAATCTGTGAGAACCTTGTGTTGATATGACGGACACGTGACGGGTGCATGAATATACAAGTCTCAAATTTCCTTGCGCATCGACACGCGGGGCACAGTATGGTTGGCAGGACATGCAAAAGAGCTTTCCCTACAGCCAAGCAGTCCGTTTTAAAAGAATATGCTCTGATAGCAGCGAATTTTCCCGCCACTGCGAACAACTTCGGAGCGCGCTCGAAAAACAGAGCTATCCGGCCAGCATAATCACAGACGCCATCAAACGTACCGAAGAGCTTGACCGTTCAGACCTGCTGAGTACTAACAAAAGACCCAAAGACTGTTCGCGGACTAATCTAATTTTGACACATGCGGCCTCAGCTCCAAATGTGAACCATATCTTAAAGAGACATTTCAACATATTATTACAGAGCGAGCGGCTCAAAGGAATCTTTACAGAACAACCACGCGTGGTCTACCGACGATCGCGGAACCTTCGTGATTTACTAACCTCATCTAAAACCACGTGTTCACATCATGAAGGCTGTCATCCCTGCAACAAACCACGTTGCAAAGTGTGCGCGCACATGACGACATCTAAAACAGTTTTAGGTACATCGTCCAGTTTTTCTTTAAAGATAAATGGGAACTACACGTGTGATAGTATAAACGTCATCTATCTTCTCGAGTGTTAGACATGCGGAGCTCAGTACATAGGTCAAACAGAGACAAGTTTCAGAGTTCGTTTTAATAATCACCGTGCACATGCCGTAAGCCTCCCTAATCTACCGCTGTCGAAGCATGTCAGTATGCCTGGCCATGGTTTCGACAAAATTAGGGCCACTATTATTCAGTCCGGTTTCAAGACAAATCACGATAGGGAAGTGAGGGAATCCTTCTTGATCCATAAATTTAACACCATTCGTTCAGGTAACAATGAAAACGTAGGAAATCTCACCTGCCTCGCACTATAACAACACGACTTCTTAGATTAGTAAAATATTTTAGTGTATATTAGAATGTATATTAGTCAACCGTGGTTTCATTACTTCAAAGCTCTTTTGCATGTCCTGCCAACCATACTGTGCCCCGCGTGTCGATGCGCAAGGAAATTTGAGACTTGTATATTCATGCACCCGTCACGTGTCAGTCATATCAACACAAGGTTCTCACAGATTACCATTTTTTTACTTTGATTGTCCTAGCTGCTATACCGAGAGTTCATCACGTGAGCCTATAAAAGCGGCTGCATTGTATTATACCTACTTACTCTGACGAAGGCCGTGCCACGGCCGAAACGTTAGTAAATACGATCCTTTTCTTATGTGCTATCTGCAAGTTAAGTCAATATATATATATATATATATATCGACTCTGACGAAGGCCGTGCCACGGCCGAAACGTTAGTAAATACGATTTCCTTTCCAAATGTGCTATCTGCAACTTCATTCAATATATATATATATATATATATATATATATATATATATATATATATATATTGTCACGGGGTCGTGACGTGGCCAAAGACAGAAAACTTCGTGTTGGGATTTAACTGTTTATTTGGGTGAACCTGTGCCCGGTAAAGGGAAAGTCTAATTACAGCAGCAGTCTTGCACAGATTGCAGTCTCGGACTGATAGCGGCGAACGCAGCGTCGGCCTTCGATCAACAACTGACAAGCGGCGAAGCGCGTCGGCATTTATACCCTTGCCGTCGAATGTTCTAGCGTTATCGCTGGCGGTGGCGTAGGTTCCAGAACAATCTGTACCGTTCGCACAGTGGGCGTGATCTTATCGAAATGATCTACTACAGTCCGGAACCTTCTAGAAACCTGCAGGCGCGGTTTGCGCCGAGAATCGTGTGGTGTTTCGGAACGCTAACAAAAACTTGTGAAATGGAACGTGGCATTGCCCCCCTCTGAAAAAAGGCATCGTCCCGATGCTTTAACTAAAGATGAAGGTACAATAATAATGCAAAAAAGTACAATGAATAAATTGCAATACAACAATAATACAAAAAACACTGTTTCAGTTTGTTAACGTGCATGAAACGGCTTGAGGCGCGCGACATGGACGACTTCAGGTCGCGATCGGCGTCGTTGAGAGTTCGTGATGCCGTCGGGGACAACCTCGTAATCAAGTGGACCGAGACGTCGAACCACCTTGTACGGTCCGAAGTACCGTCGCAGAAGCTTTTCACTTAGTCCACGTCGGCGTATCGGCGTCCACACCCAAACACGTTCACCGGGCTGGTATTCCACGAAGCGCCGTCGAAGGTTGTAACGGTGGGTGTCGGTCGTCTGTTGATTCTTGATACGGAGACGCGCAAGTTGTCGGGCTTCTTCAGCGCGTTGAAGGTACTCGCTCACATCGAGGTTTTCTTCGTCGGTGACGTTGGGTAACATGGCATCGAGGGTTGTTGCCGGGCTCCTTCCGTAGACCAATTTGTATGGAGATATCTGCGTCGTCTCCTGCACCGCCGTGTTGTATACGAAGGTCACATACGGAAGAATGGCGTCCCATGTCTTGTGTTCGACATCGACGTACATTGACAGCATGTCGGCGATCGTCTTGTTAAGACGCTCGGTGAGGCCGTTGGTCTGTGGGTGGTACGCTGTCGTCCGGCGGTGGTTTGTTTGGCTGTATGCCAAGATCGCTTGAGTTAAGTCGGCAGTGAATGCCGTTCCTCTGTCGGTGATAAGGACCTCCGGGGCGCCGTGACGTAGGACGATATTTTCGACGAAAAACTTAGCTACCTCGGATGCACTGCCTTTTGGCAGGGCTTTTGTCTCGGCGTAGCGGGTGAGGTAGTCGGTAGCTACCACGATCCACTTGTTTCCGAAAGCCGACGTCGGGAACGGCCCCAGTAGGTCCATACCAATCTGCTGGAAAGGTCGGCAAGGTGGATCAATTGGCTGCAGAAGTCCCGCTGGCCTTGTCGGCGGTGTCTTGCGTCGCTGACAGTCCCGGCATGTCCTCACATAACGAGTGACGTCGGTGGTAAGACGTGGCCAGTAGTACCTTTCTTGTATCCTCGCGAGCGTGCGGGAAACACCGAGGTGCCCTGCCGTCGGATCGTCGTGCAGGGCCTGCAGGAGTTCTGGTCGCAGAGCTGAAGGCACCACAAGGAGGTACTTAGCTCGAAGCGGTGAAAAGTTTTTCTTTTGTAGAAGACCGTTTCGTAGAAAGAACGACGCAAGTGCGCGCTTGAATACCTTCGGGACTTCGGTGGTCCTGCCTTCGAGGTATTCTATTAGGGCTTTAAGTTCCGGGTCGGCCCGCTGTCGTTCAGCGAAGTCGTCGGTAGTTATCGTTCCCAAGAAGTAGTCGTCATCCGAGTCGTCGGGTAGCGGTTGGTCGACAGGCGCACGAGAGAGACAGTCAGCGTCGGAGTGTTTTTTGCCGGACTTGTAAATGACAGTAATGTCATATTCTTGAAGTCTCAGGCTCCATCGTGCGAGGCGACCTGAAGGGTCCTTCAAGGTGGCTAGCCAACACAAGGCGTGGTGGTCGCTCACAACTTTGAAGGGCCTGCCGTAGAGGTAGGGGCGAAATTTCGACGTAGCCCAGATGATGGCGAGGCACTCCTTTTCTGTTGTGGAATAATTTGCTTCTGCTTTGGATAGCGATCGGCTGGCGTAACTAATAACCCTTTCAAGTCCGTCAGCCCTCTGCACAAGAACGGCGCCAAGACCTACGCTGCTTGCGTCAGTATGTATTTCTGTCTCGGCGAATTCGTCGAAATGGGCAAGTAACGGAGGCGTCTGGAGGCGATGTTTAAGCTCCTGGAAAGCGTGTTCCTGTGGCGTTTCCCACTTGAACTCCGAGTCGGCCTTGGTAAGGTTAGTGAGAGGATCGGCGATGCGGGCGAAGTTTTTCACGAACCGCCTATAATAGGCGCACAGGCCCAGAAATCGGCGCACGGCCTTCTTGTCAGTGGGCGGCGGGAAATCGGCGATGGCGGCTGTTTTCCGTGGATCGGGACGAACTCCAGACTTGCTGATAACGTGCCCCAGAAACAAGAGCTCCTCATACGCAAATCTGCACTTTTCTGGCTTCAGTGTGAGTCCGGATGTCTTGATGGCTTGAAGTACAGCTTCAAGGCGCCGAAGATGCTCGTCGAAACTCGAGGAAAACACGACGACGTCGTCCAAGTACACAAGGCAAGTCTGCCACTTCAATCCTGCCAGTACTGTATCCATAACGCGTTGAAAAGTTGCAGGCGCTGAGCAAAGGCCGAAGGGCATCACCTTAAACTCAAAGAGGCCGTCCGGTGTTATAAACGCCGTCTTCTCTCGGTCTCTTTCGTCGACTTCGATTTGCCAATAGCCAGTCTTGAGGTCCATTGACGAGAAGTACTTGGCGTTATGGAGCCGATCAAGGGCGTCGTCTATTCGTGGGAGAGGATACACGTCCTTTCTTGTGATTTTGTTCAGGCGGCGATAATCGACGCAGAAACGTAGGGTCCCATCCTTTTTCTTCACTAACACCACGGGGGATGCCCACGGACTCTTGGACGGCTGGATAATGTCATCTCGCAGCATTTCATCAACTTGTCTCTTCATTGCCTCACGTTCTCGCGTCGAAACCCTGTACGGACTCTGACGGAGTGGTCTGGCATTTTCTTCGGTTATGATTCGATGTTTCGTGATTGGGGTCTGCCGTATTTTCGATGACGACGAAAAGCAATCTTCGTATTGCAGGAGCAGGGCCTTGAGCTGTTCTTGCTTATCGTTCGGAAGTCTGGGATTGACGTCGAAAGCTATGGGAGGGGCTTGGTTCCTCTGAGCAGGTTCCGCAGAATCGGCGAGGGCGAAAGCACTGGTGGCTTCGACAATTTCTTCGATGTATGCGACCGTTGTTCCTTTGTTCACATGTTTGTACTCATTGCTGAAATTCGTGAGCATAACCGTTGCTTTGCCTCCCCGCAGCTCTGCAATTCCTCTTGCGACGCAAATATTTCGGGTGACCAACAGATGCTGACTGCCTTCAACGACGCCTTCCAAGTCAGGTGATTTAGGAGCGCCGACTGAAATAATGACGCTTGAGCGAGGCGGAATGGTGACTTGTTCTTCCAGCACATTCAAGGCATGGTGTCCTGACGGCGTGCGCGGCGGTAGTGCTTCTTCTGTGGATAACGTTATCGACCTTGTTTTTAGGTTGATGACAGCACCATGGAGGCATAAGAAGTCCATGCCAAGGATGACATCTCTCGAGCAACGCTGTAGGACTACGAAGTCTGTAGGATAAATACGTCCGTTTATGGTGACTCTTGCTGTGCAGATTCCTGCAGGCGTTACGAGATGACCTCCGGCTGTGCGGATTTCAGGGCCTTTCCAAGCTGTCCTAACTTTCTTTAACTTCGCGGCGAACGACCCACTGATGACAGAATAGTCGGCTCCAGTATCGACGAGAGCAGTCACACTGTGGCCGTCGATAAGAACGTCGAGGTCGCTAGTTCGCCGTCTCGCATTACAGTTAGGGCGTGGCGTCGGGTCACGGCTGCGTCGGCTTGTTCCGCTGCTTCCATGTTGCGTCGTCCGGCCACCTTCGGTAAGTGAGCTTTTGCCTTCAGGGCTTTTCCTGGTTGGGGTTGTGTTCAAAAAGCTCCGTCGCGTCGGCGTCGTCGTCGGAGGATCTTCGGTAGTTCGTCGCACAGCAACCGCACCTCCATCGGTTGCTGCCCTTAGTTTCCCGGATACGGGCTAGGAGACCGGCCCCGCGTTGGGCCAGAGTACTGCCGGGGGTGCGGTGACATGCGGCGGCTGGGCGACGGCGAACGGGAAGGGCTTCGTGGTGTCCATTGAGTTCCTGCCAGGTAGTCGGCGATGTCACGTGGCCGATCTCCTGGCTGCGGACGCGGTGCATTGACGGCGAAGCCACGCAGTCCCATCTGTCGGTACTGGCAACGGCGGTATGTGTGCCCGGCCTCGCCGCAGTGGTAGCAGAGCGGGCGGTTGTCAGGTGCACGCCAAACGTCCGTTTTTCTCGGTGCACTGCGCTGGCCCGCTGGGGAACGGTAGAACGTCGGTTGGGGTGGTGGCGGCGGTGGCGTCTGGCGACGGAAGTGTGACGGGGCGGCGTTTTGGCGTGAACGGGGAGGAGCGTTGTGGCGCACTGCAGCGGCGTAGCTCATAGTTTCTGGCTCGGGCGGCGGTGTTTCGGGAATTCGAAGCGATTGCCGGACTTCTTCTCGCACAATGTCGGCGATCGAATCCACTTGAGGCTGCGCCGAAGGCAACAGTTTGCGCAGCTCTTCCCGCACGATCGCTCGGATCGTTTCACGCAGGTCGTCGGAGTCACTGGCTTGAGCAGCAGCGCATTCTGGAGTCAGGCGACGATTATACTGTCTGGTGCGCATGTCCAGCGTTTTTTCGATGGTGGTCGCCTCGGATACAAATTCTTGGACGGTGTTCGGTGGATTCCTCATTAGTCCCGCGAAGAGCTCCTGTTTGACCCCTCGCATGAGGAAACGAACTTTCTTTTCCTCAGGCATGTCTGGGTCAGCGTGACGGAATAGGCGGGTCATCTCCTCTGTGAAAATTCCAACCTTTTCGTTTGGTAGCTGAACCCGGGTCTCGAGTAGAGCAGCGGCCCTCTCTTTGCGAGCGACGCTTGCGAACGTTTGAAGAAATGCGCCGCAGAAGACATCCCACGTTCGGAGCGTGGACTCCCGATTCTCTAGCCAGGTCCTTGCGGTGTCTTCCAGGTAGAAGTACACACGACGGAGCTTTTCTTCGTTGTCCCAGTGGTTGAGGGCGGCCACACGGTCGTATGTTTCTAGCCAGGTTTCCGGGTCTTCAAACGATGAGCCATGGAACGTTGGTGGTTCCCTGGGTTGATGAATGACGATCGCGGGCTGGGACGCTCCGGTTGTCATTGTCGCTGCAGTCGAGGTCATTGTCTTGGTCTTCCGCGCCTTGTCTTGTAGCAGGCTGTACTCCGGTGGGAGACCTTGCTGTCGGCGGCTCGTTCGCTGCTCTTGGTTGGCGTCGGTGTCTTCTCCGCGAAGGGGGCTGGGTTCACGGCTTGACGGGGGCGTCCGGTACATGAACGAAGCAGCACCTCCACCAGATGTCACGGGGTCGTGACGTGGCCAAAGACAGAAAACTTCGTGTTGGGATTTAACTGTTTATTTGGGTGAACCTGTGCCCGGTAAAGGGAAAGTCTAATTACAGCAGCAGTCTTGCACAGATTGCAGTCTCGGACTGATAGCGGCGAACGCAGCGTCGGCCTTCGATCAACAACTGACAAGCGGCGAAGCGCGTCGGCATTTATACCCTTGCCGTCGAATGTTCTAGCGTTATCGCTGGCGGTGGCGTAGGTTCCAGAACAATCTGTACCGTTCGCACAGTGGGCGTGATCTTATCGAAATGATCTACTACAGTCCGGAACCTTCTAGAAACCTGCAGGCGCGGTTTGCGCCGAGAATCGTGTGGTGTTTCGGAACGCTAACAAAAACTTGTGAAATGGAACGTGGCAATATATATATGTTTGAAGAGAGAAAGAAAAGCCAATAGTCAAAAAACCAGTATGTCTGACAGGGATGCAGACTATTAGATGAATTTTGAGACAGATGTAGTGGTGTGTCCAAAACGCATGATATAAAAAAAGGCACACTAACATTGCAATCGGTTTGTTTCAAATATGTAGTCAAATACCGTAGAGCAGACGTCCTTGCAGCTATAATCTAATTTAATGCTGCCAAACAACAAAATTACTGCCACATTTTTTTCTAATCCAATTTTTTATGTGGAACTACCAGGTATATTTTCCGCTGATAACAACATCTGCGACAGAATGAAAAGAAATGATCAATCCTTTCTATTTCTTTGCAAGCCTGACATAAAAGTGACGCCTTTAGACCAACTTTATGTAAATTATAATTTAGTTGTGGAAATCTACAACGCAATCTGGTATAAGTAACTTCCGATTGCCTGTTGCACACCACAGTCTATTCCAGCACCATCTAAATTGTGTGAAATCTCGAAAATTTTCCAACAAGTAGGAGTTCATTTCATTTTACAAACAAAGGTTTCTAAACATAGTGTTGTCGTGCAAGTCGTATCAGGCAAAATCGGGAAGAGGGAACCGCTAGAAGATACTGTGTGTAGTGCATTCGCCATCTCAATGAGATATATGCCACGATGGCCTGGTACCCATAACAGCTGAAGCTTTTGCAAGTTTGTCGGTATGAGTTGTCGAAATATATGCATAAGGGTTAAGTTGGCTCTCGAAGACAGAGCAGCACATACTGAAAAAGCATCTGTAATTACGCCTGCTTCTGATTCAACCGAAGGAAGTTTCCGCAGTGCCAGTACATTAGGAAGTAATTCTTCGATGAATATTGGCGTGTAATCTGTACGCCTAACCGAAAAAGACCAGTCCAGAGAAGGCGAAAAGATACCTGCCCCAGCTTTTTCATTTGATACGGATTCATCAGTCGCAATTCTGTGTGCCAAGTAATCTCGTAGCCGATCATTTAAATATTGAAATGTCATTTGCGTCGCGTTAGAGGGGTAAATATTTCAAATTCTATCTGAAGGTCGAAATTAAAGTTACTTGTTTAGAAAATATGTTTTATTTTGACATTCGGTGGTTCTAGCAGCGCTTGAATGAACATGTTCAGTGGGGAGTGGAATTGCAACCACTGAGTTTCAAAAACTGAGCTTGGCTCTTTTATAAGAGCATGAAACGATTCTTTCTGGGGCAAAGTGCACTGTTTTAAAAATGTTTGGGTAGTCAATTTTTTTAATCTATTTAGTATTCAAGGTAGGCTTGCTTCCATGTAGAACACATTGTTAGCAACAAACTTGTGCTGTCAAGGCATAATCGTAAAGCTTTCCTTTCCAATACTATTAGCGGTCTCATTTTATAAGTCGCACTGTCATGAAATAATGCACAGCCGATTTCCATGATAGGACGCACGTACATTTTATAGATAATTACCCATGTATTTCTTCGCAACCTCGTTTTTCTATTGCTGAGCTTGTGTAACCACCCTATGGCTTGTGTTGCCTTGGACCCAATGTGATCACTGTGAATTTTCCAATTTAACGAGTTGTTATATATGATTCCTAAGTTTTGAGTGAATCCACTTGGGGAATAGGCTCCTTGCCGTACATCAGGAAGATGTTGACAGGATCCTTCAACGAGAACGCTAGAAGCACGTTTTTGTTTACGTTCAAAAACATCTGAATCTTTTCAAGCTATTCCTCTAGCATATTTAGGTTTCAGTGCTTATGATTCGAGAATCTGGAATTCGAGAATCTGGGAAAATTCGAGAATCCGGAAAAATTCCGGGGGCATGAATAAACTTTGCAAAAAGCTTGTGACTGTGGTTTGGCCCGTGAACTTATAGGCTAACTGATTTTCGAGGTAGACAATTGTCTTGTGTTCCACCAAAATACCCAGGTGTTCTATTAGATGCATATTGATCAAGTGCCCATAATTGGAAAGAACTTGTGCCCACCCTAAAGCGCTCTGCCCAGTCGTTTATTCTTCATAACCTCTCTGTTCTTGGCAGAGCTAAAGCATGCAACTTGTTTCTGGCAACATAACTATTCCACGCTCTACAAATAGTCTGTTGTTTGAGGGTTTACACGCAAAATTTCACCGTACATTTGCTACTTTCCTTGTAATCAACCTATGAACCAATGAGGCGAGACAATTTTCTTAGACCTGTTTGCGTAGGTGGTATTGATTTGGTACACATCTTTAAAAGACAATCGATGTGACTATTTCCCTGTTTTCGCGACTGGGCTCCTCCACTCCTTTCAACATTCTTGCAAGGGAATTTCGCAGATGTTTTACTAGATTTAGCAGTATCAACTAATTTCGATAACCTCCCTATCTGCAAAGGTCATGTGGGAACAATACAAATATTTGCATTTTCTGAGAGCTAGATTCTCCAATGAATGCTTGTTCTCTGGCTCTAGAAAATACTTATATTACTCTGTATTGAATGTGGTATTTTCGGCACGCTCACGTCACCGCTCACTGTATATTCGATTCTCTGGTCATGGTGTGGTATTACGTGTATCAAAAATGCCTATTTCACCAATAACCTAAACGTTCTTTTACAAAGAGCATACAAAAGCAATACCTGTAAAACCTTGGTTAAACATCGAAGCTATCAATGTATCCTCAATTAACTAGCGCCTATGTGAAGTTCCAGAAACAGTAAAGCATTGCTTTTTTAGTTGTAAGGGCGGCATCTTCATTTGTGGCATCTTGCAGAAGGCTTTTAAAAACGATTGAAGGCAAAATATTATATTATCCGATATCTTGCACCAAACAATTGCAATATTATGCCAGTTAACATGCTGTTGTTGATGAGCATTCATAGTTATGGGAAACTCTCATAATCGACAGGCAGTGGAAACCAATGACGTCTTCGCGATGCCACTTTGTACAAATGGCTGTGCAGCTGCAACATTTTTATGACCAACTGCAGTTTCAGCCAGACTGGTATAGATTTCTTGAAGTGTGATGCTCAAATACCCCTTTAGACATTGTGTTGTATGGGATTTGCTTTGCAATGTCCGTAGTGCATTTGACAAGTGGCTTTGTGTATTGGGTACGCTATGTATATACGTCAACTGCATTTGTAATAAATACCATGAAAGAAAAAAAAGAGACGCGTGGCCTTGTGGTAGAACACGCGCTTGTCACGTGAATAACCCGGGTTTGATCTCCGCACGGGCCCACTCAACCTGGGTTCAATCCTTACTCTATCCTACATCGTTTTTAACATTTATCTCCTTTTATCACGAATTACGATTTGCTGCCAGAAATTCGCGTGGCATCATTCCAAGGCTATCAATAGTACACTCCATGCTAAAAAATAAAGGAAAACGTTGTTTCGTGCGAGTTTTATCAATAGAAGTTATTGAGTGTATGACTAATTGTCTCATTATTCTGCCATGAGTCGGCTTCATTATTTGGACATAAGGAATGCACTACCAGGCGCGAAATACTTGCACAGTTTATTTTTTGTTGCATGTGTTTCAAGCTGATATATAGATAGAAAAAATTTTCATTCCTGCAGATTATTGGCGCGGGCTTAGATCTGCCATGTCGCCAAGTCAAGGCCTTGCCTCTCCAACGCTTCGCGGGCTTGCTGGAATGCCCAGAGTTGGTCGGCGAGCTTGGGGCTACGCATAGCGGCTTTCCACCTAGCCGAAAAAAATATCGGGACTAATACATTTTGATTTAGCCTCGCATTCCCAGAGCTTCTTTTTAAGCGTAGCGGTGTCTGTCTGGTAGATATTAGGGATGTTGGTGCTATAAATATCTGGGCATGATCGGTGATGTAGCAGTGGATTAGGACAAGTGTTCCTTTGTATATGCCACCATGTGACTGCTTGGGCTCTGCATAAATGGCCACGAGCCAGAGGAAAGCATCGCCAGGCCACTTAGAACGCTTTGGTCAGTTCATTACATTCCGTTAGTCCTTACTGGTCTGCATACTCTTCAACAAAGCCATCGCCTCTTGCGTGGGCTGTTGCGTAGCATGCTGATTTGACATATATGTGAAGCTTAAGGTCCCAAAACCACCATATGAATCTGAGAGACGCTGTAGTGGAGGGCTCCCGAAATTTCGACTACCTGGGGTTCTTTAACGTGCACTCAAATCTTAACACACAGGCCTACAACATTTCTGCCCCCCCCCTCGGAAGTGCAGCCGCCGCCTCCGGGATTCGATCCCACGACCTGCGGGTCAGTAGCCGAGTACCTTAGCCACTAGACCACCACGGTGGGGCTGATGCCTAGGATGCATCGGAGTGCGCTACCTCGTTCATGTTGGAAAAATGCATTCGCTCGCAGGATTTCAAGCTGGACGGTTGTGCCCTCGCGATCTCCGACATCAGCGTAGCTCCCGCTGACTGGTTCGCCCTCCGCGGTCTCCTGACGCCGTGCAGCTCTCGCATTGTGGCACCCCGCCCTTGGACTGCTTCGACCGGATCCCCACTTTCCTATCTCCTTCTTTTTTTCTCTCGCTGGCTGTCTTCTTCTTCGTCTATTTTACTTCTATTCTTTTTATCCCTCCTTCCCCCCACCCCTATAAGGCACTGCGCCGTGTCTTTTTTTTCCCTATATCTTTTATTCCCCATATCCTATTCGTCTGCTGACCTGTTGAGGTGTCCTCGTAAGGAGAGACAGTTACGGGTCGGCACCTTTCTTTTCTTTTCTTCTGTTATAACCACTTATATATAAAAATGCGGGTAGACTACGCATTTATGGGCGAGAACCCTGATTAAGGCATCCTGAAAAATCTGACCGGCATGCACCAGAACGCAAAAAGCTTCAGTCGCAGTCCTACTTTTATCAAAATTTCCTACTGCCTAGCGCGAGTCACTGAGTGCAGTTTGTGGTTCGCGGTCAAATTGGGCTAGAGCAATGACCATTGCTTCAGCTATCGCCGGGTGTCGAGTATAGCGGCGTGTGTTGTCGTTTTGTGTGTGCTAATGACGACGATAACGAACCACCGTCCGTTCGGAAAGCGGGCGCATTCGGTGAAACGCGTGTTCTTATCGTTGCAATACGCTTTAAGTAGAAGTGTAGCCCTGGCTTTTCTGCCACACGGGTTGCAAAGTGGGCTGAAGTTTCTTGGGATCGGGACAACGTGTACTTCCTCTCTCGTTTGCTTAGGTACCTCCACTTTGTCACCTTGCTGTCGGTACTATGTGATGCCCAACTCTTGTAACACATGCTTTCCGGTGCTTGTGAGAGTAAGCCTTTTGAGGTGCGAGGTTCTCTGGGCTTTCGCTGTTTCATCTAAAGTGCTATAAATCTACTGTCGGAGTAACCTTTCAATGCTGGTGGGTTTTAGTAGGCCGAGGGTGACTTTTTGTGCCTTGCGGATCATGATATTAGCTTTAATAATTTCGCCTCTATACCAGTTGTACGTAGACGTTACGTATTCAATGTGAAAAGCGACAAAGCAGTGTAAAGGGTAATCAGTTTGTCCTCCTTCAGTCCACCTCTTCTATATGTACCTATTTCGATAAGTCTGATGGCATTGGCGACCTTGTGAGGGAGTTTGCTTCCGGTTTCATGAGTCATCCCGTTGGATTAGATAATCACTTCAAGGACTCGGACGCGCCTGACAATAGCGATGGGGCCCCCGTCTTTGACAATAGCGATGATTCCCTGTCAAGATTCAAGCCATTTGAAGAAACACGTGGTGCGCGTGACGTGATATTGGAGTTCCCGTGTGCATTTGGGCTTAGCATGACTGAAAGTGCTATTTTATTTGCATCACTCTTGGTTTTTTGCTCGCGAATAAGATGATTGTTCGCTCACTACCTACGACACCAACGCAGACGCTGACGCAGATGCCGACGCTATAATTTCTACAAAACGAGTGCTTTAACGTTTTCGCATTGATAATTGTTGGAGTGTAACATCGTATTCACCTTAGGAATATGACAGGTGCCGTAGAGGAGGGCTGGATATTTAGACCACCTGGGGTTCTTCAACGTGAATCTAAATCTAAGCACATGGACCATAAGCACAATGGCATCCATCAATAATGCACCCTGGATTCTATCTCGTGACTTGCGGGTCAGCAGCTGAGTTGCCTTAGCCACTGGAACACCTTGGCGGGTGACAGTGTGAAGGAGCTCATGTCGCAGAACGTATGAAGCAGGGGTCAGCAAGAATCATTAGGTTTCAACTACCGGCGGAAGCGAAGACAAAAATATAACGCCAGATTCGCATTAGGGGTGTCTAGCCTGACGGAAGTGCGGAGTTCATGATGATGATGACATTGATTGGTTGGCGCTGACCCACACAAGGCG
Source organism: Rhipicephalus microplus (assembly GCF_043290135.1). NCBI lineage: Eukaryota > Metazoa > Arthropoda > Arachnida > Ixodida > Ixodidae > Rhipicephalus > Rhipicephalus microplus. The sequence continues at coordinate 73,235,492 of NC_134707.1, read as the reverse complement.
ACAGACCAAGACCCAGGTAGCAGGATGCTTGAAGTAAAGGTATGAAAAACCAAAGCCAAGCTCGGCAGCCTCCTTTGTTTCTCTTCAATTTTCTTTTCTTTTCTTCTCTGTTTCTTTTTTAACTCAATTTAGACTCTTTCCTTTTTCTTTGGTTTGCTTCTTTTTTCCTCTTTCCTTGTCCATTGCTTTCTCTGTTTCTTCCATTTACGATTGCACTACCACTTTTTTCTCTTAGCCTCTATATCTATTTCTCGATTGGTTCATCGTTTCTTTTATTTTTACAAGTGGTTTTGCCTGCGTTCCACAAAGGCCAAGATTTTTCGTTGTTGTTGATGATAAGTGATAACGTTCGAGTGTTTCGAAGAGCAAGAGAAAGAAGGTTTTTCCTTATAACGAGTGTGTGCACAATATGCTTTGAGCATAATACATTCAGCATTCTGCTGCCCGGTTTGTGCTCCATCCTCTTTTTGGGTGAGCTCCATCCCTGTGACGTCGTCATTATTAATATGCCACGGCATCAAGCATTACACCAAGCGACAACACCATACAACAGTCCCTTTCCCTGTCTTATTGTGCTGTGCACAAGTACTGCTCGAGAGCCGGAATCAGACCTAGGTTCTGTGCATGAGAGTCAGTATTTTGTTACAGATTCACACCAGTTTGTCAGAGTGTTTCGAATAAGAAAATGCCACATACAAGCTTCACATGAGGACAACGTCCGAAGCGTGGGCTGTTCTGGCTATCTGCTTTTATGTAAGTGTTGCAAAAAAGTCACACTTTCAGAACAAGGCCGAGGCGATGAATGCGATAACAACACATAGAGCTGTTATACAAGGTAATTCGACGTTTTAGCGGTGCAAGCGGCGAGACAAATCATCTAGACCAGCGAGTTGAGTTTGTTCGTCTTAAGTAGTAGTGGTTGTGCGCATGGCTAAGGCAACCAAACTCAAAGACATAACAGGACCAGCAACTTGCCGAATATTCCTGGAGATTTAGGAACCATACGAAACGTAGTGAACTCACGAAGTTTCATTTCCGCAGTTCGTTGCTACACGAGAAAGTGAAGTGTACTTTGGAAATGACGGCAGTGGCGATTGACGGATTTGTTGCACAACGTATAATTGTTATTTTCGCACCTGTAACTCATGTTCTTACCGCATTGTCTTCGTGAAAGTAGCACCTGTGGCACATGCTGTCTTAAATACCTAGAGAACAACTCACCTAAACATGTGCAAGTGTACCTGGAAAGTAAACACCGCGACAGATGCAGCCATTGCTGTGCATGTGCCGCCGCATCCCTACAGCGGACGTGGCCGCAAACAGCTCAATGGAGAAAGTAGCGATGTTATTGTTGTATTTTATTACTTGTTTTATACATAATAATATCCCTCATAACAAAAACAATTGTTTAAATACAGTGTGAGCGCCGCTTTAGGCAACAGCTTCTTGCTGTACAAGCTACTGGTACCGAGGCTACACACTTCATCGCAGCCGTCGCAGTGAAGTGAGGTTGGGGAACGCACTTGCCGGCAAGTGTACTTTGCAGCGAGTGACACAAAACTTGCTCGTGTGACAGTGCGCAAATGACACTCGCGGCTAAGTGACCTCGCTCAAAGTGCACTTAGGCTGCTACGTGTGACAGGGGTATTACTCACTCGGCAAAGTGAGATAACATATAGACGGTAAGGACACCCCAAAACTACCATTCCTAGCTAGATTTTCCTAGCTAGATCAAGAAGTCCCCGCAGCGGTGGTCTAGTGGCTAAGGTGGCTAACTTGGCTGCTGACCTGCAGGTCGCGGGATCGAATCTCACTTGCGAAGGCTGCATTTCGGATGCAGGCGAAAATTCTGTAGGCCCATGTGCTGCGATTTGGGTGCACGTTAAACAACCTCAAGTGGTAGAAATCTTCGGAGCCCTCAACATCGCCGTCTAGCTCTCATAATCATATGGTCATTTCGGGACGTTACACCCCTCATATCAAATCTAGATGGAGAAGAAAACCGAAACTAGCCACTTGTTGATACGACTGGTACTGACATTGCAACTGTGAACAGAATGGCTACGGAGAAATCCAAGAGCAGCGTTGTAGAGAAAAGTGCAGCAATTGTTTATGTTATCGTGATATCAGAAAGACGTCAGAAGATAGCGCACCTTTAGGAGCGGCTTGATTTGCTTAAAGCCATTGGCTCGTACGCCATCGTGAGCAAACTTCGTGAACAGTTGTGAGGGGTGACACGTCGTTGTCTTTTCAGGAAGAAGGTACAAGGCGACCCAATCAGGTGACATGTACGTACAACGTTTCCTTACCCATTCAGTTATTCATTATGACAGTTCGAACGCTCGCTAGTGCTCGGCTTGTATAGAAGCGTTGTTTGAATGCAAACTTCTGCTCCTGAGAGCACGGCTGGCCTAGTAGAAAGGGAATGTCGAGTATTTTGCGAAGCAAGTTTGGTCTGCGATGAATAAGGAAGTAAAATAAAACTATGCGTAGTGAATCATCAGCTAATCGAACTGACGGCTCGAGATCTGTTGGGATTGGTGGAGAGATCCATGGGGATTTTCTCCGTGTGCTTCTGGATTGCACTGATTTGCTCTGTGTGCTTGTGCCTGTGCCAATTTATCATGACCAATAAACGTGCCCATAAGACGAATTTTATTTCAGCTATTTTAGCTTTGATCATCTGTGTAAAGGGCAGTCTGAAATCAGAAATTAGCTCACCGTTGCAGTTTTCATGGCATATCTTATAGAAATTTGTATGGATTGCTACAGTGTGATGGTATGTATACTCCGAAAACCACAGCTGCTGCAGAAAAACATAGAATTTCGAGTATGTCATGAGGCGACATTGATATATAGCTGCAGGTGCCGTTGATAAGGATGTGAAATCAAAACTAAGCAGCGCATTGTGAATTAACCACGGCTGAACTTCACATGATATGCGGGGAAAGACCGACGTGTGCGAATTTATCATGACTGTGCTGATTTGCTATCTGTGCTTGTAATAAGCTACCATCAATTATTTTCTGATGATTTGAACCCTAGTCACGCCACATTAGTTGTTTATGAGATTTCTACAGCGCAAAATAAAATTGGAAACCAGCTCACCGTTACAGTTTCCATGACATCTCTTACTAAAATCTTGATGACTCGCGACATGATGACGTAAAGTCTACTCCGAATAGCACAGCTGCCACCGTAAGACATCAAATGTTAGGTATATTGAGAAGCAAGTTCAATAAACAGCTGCAGATGCCAGTGATAAGGATGTGAAATCGAAACAAAGCAGTGCATTGTGAATCAACCGAGTTAACGCAGCATGTTGTGCGAGGAAAAAACCTGCGTGTGTTACTTGATCAGGATTGCGCTGATTTGCTCTGTCTGCTTGTAATAAGCTACAATGAATTACTAGCTTATGAGATGAAATCAAGTCACGATAAATAAGTTATTCATCTGATGCGCAAGGCGTAATCTGAAATGAGAATCTAGCTCACCATTGCTGTTTTCATGGAATCGCTTATAAAACATTTTGTTGTGTTGTTAAGTTTGGTACACTTCGAAAAGCACACCTGTGGCAGAAAGACATCCTATGTTGAGTACATTGTGATTCAAGTTTGATAGACAGCTACAAAAGTCATTGATAAGGATGTGAAATCGAAACTAAGCAGCGCATTGTGAAATAACCGCGGGATAACTTCGTATATAATGCGGGAAAAGCCAATGTGTGCGCATTTATCATTATTACGCTGATTTCCTCTCTGTACTTGTAATCAGCTACCATCAATTACTCGCGTATAGGATGAACTCTACTCACGCTAAATTAGTTATTCATCAGATGTGTAAGGTGTAATCTAGCCCACCGTAGCCGTTTTTATGGCATCGCTTGTAAATATCTTGGTGGATTGCAACGCTGTGTAGTTAGGTCAACTCAAAAAAGCGCACCTTCCACCGTAAAACATGAAATGTCAAGTATGTTGTTAAGCAAGGCCTATAGACAGCTGCAAGATCCATTGATAGAATGAGAAATTGAAACTGAATAGTTCAACGTGAGACATCCCAGCTAATAGCACGTGATCTGTGGGCAAAGACCTACGTGCTCGTATTTATTAAGAACGTGCATATTTGTTCCGAAGATGCAGCTTAGTCATGGAAAATTAGCTATTAATCAGGTGTGTGAACCGTAATCTGAAAATGGAAACTAGCTTTCCGTTGCAGTTTACATGGCATCGCTTACAGAAATTGTTATGGATTGCTTAACAATATAAGGCTACTCTGCAAAGCACAGCTGTCGCAGAAAAACAGATAATTCCAAGTGCGTTGTAAGAGAGATTTATAGACAGCTGCACGAGCCAGTGATAATGTTGTGAAATGAGAAATAAGTAGTGCATCACGAGATAGCCATGCTGGGCGGCACGTTTCAGTCATTGAGTGCGTGTAAAACGACCTACAAATGTTAATGTTAACGTGCAGTACCCTGTTCCCCTGTTCTCTTGTACGAAACTTCCCAATTACTCGCTCTTAATTGCACGCTGAAACGCGCTAACAAGTAGCGATGAAATGGATGCACTAAAGGAGCTTCTTGCCTCACAAATGCACCAGCCAAAAATGTTTAGAAACCATGCTTTTTGAGCGAAGTTACAAAAATTTGTCGCAAAGTGCTACGATATTTTCTCCTTTCTTGTCCAAACGAATGTGTTTCTAGGCGCTGCTTCAAACATTTCAGCCATATTTCACATTGCGCAGCCAAGAAAATTTACAACTGGTGCGTGAACTTGCCGTGTCTTCAGCCGCCCTCTTTCAATGTGAGCTGCAGAGACAGCGAGGCATTCAGAGGCTTGTCTTTACTCACTTCGGAGCTGCCGGCACTGACTGTTTGATGTCTAAGAGCAAGCGACATGCTGTAATCAGCATAAATCAAGGGCGGCGTTTTGGCTTATGTTGTTCATTTTGGGATAGGATGCAGCCACATGCCAGCGAAGCACTCTATAGTCTGGTAAAATTACGCAGAAAGCCGTACTCATCTATAAAACTAACGAAAGAGGTACCGAGAACAAATTTCTATAAGCGAATACTGAAAACCTCTGTTGCATGGGGCCTTCAGTCCAGAGATTCATTGCCTTGCGTGATTCTGCGTTTCCCGCTGGACCACTTGCTACTGTCTATTACGCCATGAGCAGAGCAGCTCAGATTTCCATGAAAAAAGGGGGGTTTCGGGGATGACAAGAACGCCACATGGGCCAAGGCATATTGCACCGTTGGTTCCGATCCGCATAAGTGGTGGTAAGAGGGGTGTCGAGTGCAATGAAAGAGATTCAGCACGTAGAGACAAGAAAACAAATTAGTTTGCAGTTCCTGCAAAGCGACAGTATCTGCTCTGTTATGTGAAGGATGAAAAAGCGGATATGTATAACCGCTCTCTCGGCAGTACCCCAGCGTCCCTTTGTAGACTTTAACACGAAAGAGTTGAAGAGATCGTTTCGCCGAAATTCCGGTGTTCGCGTCGGTGTCGGCGTCCTTGGTTATGAGTGAAAAATTCTCATCTTGCGCGTGATAGAAAAACCGAGAATAATTTGAGCAAAATAAATATTAAAAAATTCTAGGTCTGAATGGGGATCCAAGCCTGGTCGTTTGCGTGATAAGTGGGTGTTTTGCCACTGAACCACGCGTCTGCAAGTGAATACAGTGAATATAAATTCATCTACTTGGAAACGCAGTGAAAGCAACCTTTATGCTGTACAAGCAAACTTGTCCTGTATTCATGATTCACAATAAAAGATGAAATATTGCAGTAATATCTCGCAGTACAAGTGTTCACTGCCATCGCGCTAAAGAACGTGTAATTATCACAATGACTTAATTGTTTAAAGCCAGGCACCAACTAAAAGGGGCACACATGCTACTGCGCCTCTTCTGCTGAGGCGACGTAGTTGATGCGTAGCAAGATCAATAACATTTAGTTCACTAAGTGGTTGAAAGATGCACTAGGGACACGATATCGCTATCGCGTTCAACTTTTAAAGGTAAAGCTTCAGTGTGTCCTAGCTTTTTGCAATCGATTCACAAGGCCATCAATTCTCACACTGAGATCAGTCAACGATTTCTTTCATGACCCCTTTATTACACGCTTCGTTATTTCCTAGCAGCAACAATGGCTTCACCCAAGCTGTGTACACTTGCCGGATCCATGCATCTAGACACAAGCAAACCTGGAGACAAGGCTGCTGAGAGGGGCAGCTGTGACTTGGTTCCGGAGGCATCATCCAAGCAAGGGTATCAAAACGGAGAACTGGCTGCCGATTCAGAAAACTTGAAGTTTGTCTCAGATGTAGCAGCCCCACCACGTGATTCCACCATGCCCAGAGAGCCCATTAGATCAACTAGACCAATTGACAGTCTTCCTAGGGAGCCCAACTATACTGAAGCCCACACAGTTGCCCAAGATTCGGGAACTTCGAGCTGAGCTACCAAAGTCTCATCACTGGAGACTAATTCAGCCATGTCCAGCCCGCATGGTGGCTCATCTGACTCAGAGCCAGAAGACCCAAGCACGACTCCCAAACCCTCAGACTCAACACCAGGACCATCTGCTAATGTCGAAGGCAAGCCTTCTGAGCAGCCAGAAGGTTCTTCGGTAAGCTTGTGGTTCTTTGCCATGCTGGAGTGCAGATAATGCCTCAAACATTTTGTCCAAACACACAAGTTTTGCAAGTCCGTGTTTTGCATTCAAGTTCAATCTCTGCTTTCTGCGTCGTCCACTATATTGGTGTTAACTTTTTCTGTATGGTGCCATAGTCATTATACATAGACTTCCCGGGATTTCAAATCTCCAGCAAAATATAGAACTTGCCCCTCAAAAACAGCAAATTCTTCTGGGCATGCTGATTGAAAACTGCTCATTTAGTTTCATTTGTTTACATCTTGCATACACCCCCTCTCGGCGTCTCAGCATTGGGCGAAAGACCGGCATTTCGGATGAAGAACATGATAAAAGCTGACTACTGTTAAGAGCACTACGGTCTTTTCTGCTCCTATTATTTTTTTTACCCCAGCAGTGGGAATGGCTACAGAAGAGATGTGGGATAATCTGATTTGACATTTCAGGAAAACGCGCTAGCTATACGACATAAACTTCAACGAATATGCGCACATCAGTGTCGTTTTCATCTTCGCGCTGTATATAGAAAAAACCTTGCTCCATACTTAGTGTCACTTTTTTTTGTGCTTAGGACCACTGCAGTACTGCACAGCTAATACATTTTGCCATTGACGCCGACTGATGCACAATTTTCGCACACAATGATTGATGGATATGTGGGGTGCAACGTCCTAAAACCACCATATAATTAGGAGACATGCCGGTGTGGTAGGCTTTGGGAATTCCGGACCACCTGGGATTCTTTAATGTGCACCCGAATCTGAGCACACGGTCCTAGAACAATTGCGCTTCCATTGAAAATGCAGCCGCCGCAGCCAGGTTTCAATCTCGCGTCCCGTGGGTCAGCAGCCAAGTCAATTATTCACTAGACCACCACAGCGGGGCAATTTTTCGCACGCAAAACAACCTAGTGTCCCTATTGAAGCAGTCTGGCAGATGAATGTGTGTGGGCAATGATTGCGGTTGATTATTTCTTATAACTTCTTGACTTGCGCTGTGAAAACTTTGGGCCGAAACTCTACGTAATACACCTAAATGAATATTTCGGTTAGTGAGAGTCAATCTTAGTTTGGCACATTACATGTTGAAATCTCTTTCAATCAGGGATGCTAAAACTGGTTTGGGTGATCATTTACGTGAGTTAAAAGTACTTTTTATTTATGTGAGTGATGCTGAAGTATCGTGAGTCCCCCTATGCTGCGGATAACAGCTAGAAATATTGTTGACCAAATATGTTACGCAAACAACTTTCTCAAAAATTGCTTACATTGGTGGAAAAATCAGCTTTTTGTATTCTGTATATATCGCATGCGTTAACAGCTTTATTACCATCTTGTATCACCTCAAACAGAACCGAAAGGTTCCAGAACTGCCCAGCGGCACCTTTTGTGACCACTTGTAACTTATAAAGTAATTCAACAGACAATTGAATAAAATATATTTGGACAAAGACATGCCTTTAGCCACTTTTTACACCCCCGGATTTTGCTTGACGCTAACCAACAAAAATCGAAAAAAGGAGAAATTGCTATATTTTCTGTCAGACAACAAACACCTTTTTTTGTCTTTTACTTGAAAACTTTCCCTCAGTATCCTCCCTTCCAGTGACTGTTCTGCTCAGTGGCACAGCCATCACGGCCGCTTGAGTGATGAGTTCTGGAAAATGCAGTGCATGGTTCAGCGAATTGGTATTCATAGGGAAGGTAATAGTTAAAACCAGGAAAAAAGTTTCACAGTTCAGGATTCTGAAAATTACTGTTTGTTTAAGGACACTCACTCGCCTCTTTTATGTCTGTATTTGTGCATTTTTCGTTCAAGGATCGAATACATTTTGAATAATTTTAACCCTCACAGCACTTTCTATATATGGGAAAAACGTCCAACTAACGAGCAACAATCTCGTCTTAAGGTATGCTAATTATGTCCAGTCGTTCCAGCAAAAACAAGTTATTGCAGAAGCCTGAACATTAGCCGCGTTTCTTCTGGAACAAAACAGTTGTTTAAAAAGCACTCTTTATACTATCGTTCACGGTTTGTAACAGTTCAGTTGACAGCCTGAGCAAGGACCGGCAGTTTTCTACTTAATCAGGCGTTTGTGCACATCGGCCCGTGAGGAAGTATCCATGTCTTTAATATTTTGGGCACCGGCGGTAGCTACACTCTATGTGTCCCGACGTGACGTGAACATACAAGAGACAGTCCAAGTCATCTTGCTAAAGTATGACTGAGCTTTTGTGGACGAGGTTAAATGTCGGCAGAAATATTACCGCTTCATAGGCAGCGCTTCGTTTGTCAGCAAAGGCTAGTGCAGCCTCCTCAGCAAAACCTCTACTGAGCTCTGGCTGCACTAGTTGTGAAACAATGTAGGCTCTGCTGTTATCGACCCTCTAACATTGCAGCTTGCCAATAGCACCACGTTTCGTCACGTGAGAAAAAATATGGGTACATTGAAGCATTAACAACAACTTAGAAATAAAACTTCGGGAAGCAAGGCAAACATAGCTAGAAAACCTCCAATGAGTGATCGGAACACCCCCATAGCCGTGTGTTCCCGGTGCGTTAGGGTTAACAACTCTTCAAGGAAGCAAATCAGAACGCGAGGGGGAGGGGGGGCTTGCTACATTATAATAGCGAGCCAGCAAAATCAGTTTTACTTATTCTGGTATCTTGCAGGCAAGTTCAATTTTTCTGTATTGTTTCGTCTTCTTTAAGTGCTTTACAAATAACTGCTTGCTGTTCACAGCGCTTGTTATTCAAGAATGTACTCGTAAGTGTTCTCGGACTTCGCGCGAAAGCTCAGGTGAAGTAACTAACCCTCGTAACTACCGCAACCTTGCTTCGAGCGTGCGATTGTTCTGTAACATGACGAATGTCGTTGGGCGCGCGTTAGACCACATAAAAGACTTCCAACTGGATGGCCTGGAACAAATGTGAGACAGGTAGCACCCCTGACACTGGTGGCGGGGAAACCGAGGTGCTGTATAAGAGGTGGGGACGGCCCCACAGAATGTGGGACGCTCGCGAACCCTAGTGTTAGTCTGTGTACAACCGACTTAGATAGGTGGGAGTGGCTTGTGGGCAATACGAATTGTTAAATAGCTGGACGTAACCTTAAGAAAACACTAAAAGTTGTAATATTTCATAATTATAGCCACGTCCATGAACATGGGGAGGGAACGAACCATGGGCCATATGCTCGTCTAGGTGCTGCTTTAGAAGGTGTCGGCGTATAAGCAGACGAGCGATGTCCATCGTACATAGAATTCCCGGACAGTCACAGTCATCATGGTTACATGACAAAGCAAGGCGATCCGCTTTTTCATTGCCCGCAATACCCACGTGCGAAGGTACCCACTGTGCAGCTAGGCATACCCCACGTGATAGAATATTTTTGATGAATTTCATGATGCTACTTACAATAGTGCTGTCGGTCTTCTTGCTGGTGAGTCTGCTAAGGGCACCACGAGCCTCGGTGAGGATCACAACCTTTGATGCTGGTAACCCTTATTGTACATACTTAAGGGCAACATCATCTATCGCTGCTAGCTCGGCCGTCACCGACGATGATGGGTGCGATATTTTAAACAACCGCCTGATATCGGTTGAAGGGCAGTAGAAAACTGCAGAAGCGCTCGGGCCATCACTGCCTGCAGAAGCGTCCGTAAATACTTTTGCCTAGTCTTCGAAGTTTTCAAATGAGTTTGAATTGGCTAATTGCTGTAGTTTGGAAACAGGTTGGTCAAACTTTTTGCGTATTCCTGACATTGGCAGATGGGTATGGAAGGCACATGGATTGTGCTCTGTTGATATTGGCAACTCAATAGTTTCGCCGGAATTGCCAGTAATGACATTGAACAAAGCCATCCTTTTACCCATTCGAGAAAGTGGGTGCTGTAACAGTCTGTTAAGGAGTGTCTTGCCATGTGGGACTCAGTTCAGATGCTCAATATGATCTTGCTCTCTCTGGTCAGCTTCCAGCCTTAGCGGCAACTGGTGCGCTTCAGTCAGTAGTGGAATGGTTTGTGCTTCACGAGGTGAGCCAAACAGCACTCGGAGGGCAAGACGATGATCCCGTTCCAGCTAAGACAATAAAGCAGGCGGTAAATTCAAGACTGGCAAAGCATACATCACGCAAGAGAGTGCAGCTGATTGGTAAACCTGTAGTGCCGTCTTCTCATGAATGCCACCAACCCTAGCAGTTAGGGCGGCTACATACTTGAACAGACAGCGATTTTCGCCTCGCAGTTTTAACAGCAGAGTGCCAAAAAAGACGATCATCGATGATTACACCCAGGTAGCAATGTTGGTGTACCCACTGTATCGGTGAGTCTCCGAGGTAAAGCCTGCTTAGGCTTCGAAGAGCGCGTTGCCTTGGATGATACGCGATCGCAGCTGCCTTCACAGGTGAAACCTGCAGGCCAACTTCCAACAAGTATTCTGAAGTTGCATTCAGACCTCTCTGCAATGTACCACGAAGATGTGGACCATGGTGCGATGAAACACTGACCCATAGTGCGATGTCATCAGCATAAATCACTGTGCCCATATGAAAGTCACAATCTTGCGGCAATCGGCCAGGAAGTCCAGCAAGTACGCTGTTGAAGAGGAGCGCTGACAAGACGCTGCCTTGCTAGATGCCACATTTAAAGTTTCGCGCTGTACTTCTCCAAAGCGCACTTTCATTGTGTGCTGAGCTATAAAATCACGGAGAAAGTGCAACAGACGACCTGAAATTCCTCCATTAATCAGTGCACAAATAATCGCCTTATGTGGCACCGAGTCAAACGCTTGCTGTATGCCAAGAAATAGAACATACGCTTAATGTCTGTTTGCTCGAGCAGATTCAAGCGATGATACAAGATCTGCTATACTGTCGAGGGCTGAACGGGGGCGACGAATAGCTCTCATCCCATCGTTGAAGAAAGTGAGCTCCTGTAATTAGGCGTCCAGACGAAGCAGCGCCATACGTTACATCAGCTTCATAACATTAGAAGTTAGTGATATTGGCTGTTATGAATTCAGGTGTTGTGCAGGGCCACCAGGCTATAAAATTGGCTTCACCAAAGACCATTCCCAATCAGCAGTAATTAGGCTCCTTTGCCACACTTTGTTGTATTCGTCCAGAATACATTGATGAAAGACCTCATCAGCGATTTGCAAAGCATGGTACGTGACACCATCTTCACCTGATGCAGTGTGACGATAACCGAGTTTAAGTGCATGACGCAGCTCGGCCAGGGTAAATTCTGCCTCATCCATTTCACGTAGATGTACATAAAAATTGTTAAGGAACGATGACTGGCGTTGTCTTTTGACATAAGACAGGTGAAAATATTGGCAAAATCTTCCGCAATAATTTTTGGAGACCGTCCAGTCGCGATGCACAATGCTGTAGTTGGGTTCTTGCAGACCTATGGTGTTCGGAGAGCCTTCAATATGCGCCATACACTCCCAAAACCGCTCGCCTTATGCAGTGAGCTACGCAATGCGGCCCAGCTTTTTCGATGAAGTTGTTTTGTGTGCCGCCTAATGGGTGCATTCAAGTGGTTATAAAGTGTCTAATGAGAGCTTCTTTTGGAACTTCGTGCACTCCTGTAAGTACTTCGTTGGCAAGCACGTAGTCTCAAGAGCTTTAGGTCAGGGTTTGGCTTGGCAATGCTTCGCAGTCGACGTACTGTACACAGTAAAAATTTTTACACCCAAAAAAGTGTAAAAAGGGTGCTTTTACGAGAAAGCACCCTTTGCAACACCCTTTAATACCCATAAATGGTCGATTGAAAAAAAAGCACCCATTTTTTGGGTGTTTGTCTCGATAGCACCCTAAAATAGGCTCTAAGGGTGCTTTTGTGCCTGAGAAGGGTGTAGGTGACGATTCATCAGATGGAATATGCAGCATAAGAAGAACACATAATTATAATATTTGGTATTTTACGTCTCAAAAACCTTGATATGATTATGAGGGTCGTCATAGTGGAAAGCTCTAGAGATTTTGACCATTTGGTGTTCTTTAACGGGCGCTGATATCGCACAGTGCACAGGCTTCTACCTTTTCGCCTCCATCTGAATTCGACTGCCACGGCCGGCATCGAACCCGCGACCTTCGGCTTGGCGGCCGAGCAGCGTAGCTACTGCACCAATATGTGGACCTTGCGTTAAATGACGGCCTAGACTTAGAATGTGTGAAGGTGCTCTCCGAATACAGCAGAATGTCACAGAAGCAAATCGCGTTTCCTCTATAATGGCAATTAACTGCAATGAACGTTACGAAAGCTCACCTTAGCGTTGTTATAAGCTACATGTTTGCTGTGGATTATATACAGGAACATAATGTTCGCCCGAGTATGGGTGTGTGTGCGTGAGCCTGCGCATGTGTTCGCGTGTAAGCGCGATTGTGTGTACACCCGTGCATGTGTGCGTGCGCGTGTATGTGCGAGTCCGTGCTTGTGTTAAGCGTGCCTGTGCACATGTGTACGCCCATGCATGCGTGCGTTTACGGTCGCGTGTGTGTGTTGCCGTATGTGTGTATACGTGTATGTGTGTGCGCCTGTGAATAAGTATGTGTGTGTATCAGCCCGTGCGCCCTCAAATTTTGTGTGTGTGTGCGGAGGGGGGGGCACTGCTTCTTAGTGTTTAAGGTCCCACACCTGTTCAGACTGGGAGTCTATATGGAAGGTGGCTTAAGAAATGGCGGTGGTCAAGGCACTGTACACTAACTATTCAGTACATGGAAAACAGCTGCACATTTTCGTACCTCATCATTGCTTACGAACTTGCTGTGGTAACTGATTAGCTCCGTTGAGGCGCTTCTACGCTCGAAAACGTGGGTTATGACCAATTCACACGGAAAGCTGTCACTGCACTTATGCACAACCATCGTTTATATTAAGAACGTTTACCAAGAACGTGCACTGCCTTTGCTACAGGTGCTTAGCTAGCTCATTGGGCAACCATATGGAATTATGTGCTGATCATGTGGTCAGCAAAAAGTTTGTTATAACAACCTCGGCACGTTTCGTGGTGCATGACAAGCCTTCTAAACATCCGCTACTGTGGATTAATTTGTTCCAGCTTCGACTACGCATTCAGTGTTTGCGGCACCATACGCAGAATCGCCTGACACAGACAATGCAAAAAGAAATTTCTCTGGAAAAAGGTGTAGCGATGCTCTCCCGCTAATGCCACCGAGGACAAAATAATTATTGTTTCTGGCCATTCCATGGTGCACTTTGTTTTCCGCAAGTTTTGCTTCACTATTTTTCTCCCACTGCAATCGCATTCCGTCAAAATACTCAAAGAACCCGAGGCTGGTAAATAACCTGCGTCGCTGTGCGACTGGCTGGAAGGAGAGTGGCCGTTTACAAGGAGTCATTCCGCGACGAACGGCCGTCCGCCGTATGCGCCATAGCGTTTGCCTTTCGACGCCGTCTTGGCGGGGGTTTGCCGCTCCTCCCCCCCCCCCCGTTCACCCCGGTCAGCGTTGCTCCCAAAACGGCGGCGTAGATAAGCGAAGAGTTGCGTCACCGAACAACTGCGTCGACAGCTGCGGCGCCGCCACGCCGCCGCCACGCCGCCGCCAGTGCCTCCTCCTTCTCTCTCCCAATGTTGCTCTCTCTGTCTCATCGGTCTTTCAAATGCGTTGCGTTGGTCTGGGGTCTTGGTCGCTGTGCGAGTTCTAGCAAACAGGCGCATCTTCAATGGTGGTCACGCATGACACCGTGTTCGAAGTGACGCTCGGATTAAGGAATATTCATGGAGTGGTGGACACTGACAACGTGGGCCTGTTAACGGTGAGTGTACTGTTTTCGTAGGTAGTAATCATACAGCGCTAGCTGGGCGCCTGCAGCAGCTCTGCCGAAGTAGGCTGCCAGCCATTTACAACAGCATGCGTTCGCGGGCCTGTTGCAGATGCCCGATTAAACGTGGGACTTAACTAGTTCACACTGCTATGCGCGATGTTGTGTAAGTGCCTGCATCACTCATACAGTGAGTGATGTGATCACTTAACAAGGGCGGGATTAGTTGCTGATCGCACATTGTCTCTACACTGCACAAAGTGATTGATATTGTTTTAAGATGTGCTTTGAGCTACATCGTAATAACATTTCTATTAATACTCAAATGTGCAACGTGCTTCTGTAGGTGTAAGCGTAAAAAAAGAAAGAAAAAGAAAAAATTATGTACAGAGGCGCACTGTACGAAATGGCTTTTTTTTTGCTTAAAGATGGTGTAGTTGGAGGTGCTGATATGCCGCGATGCTCTGAGCACGTGCGCCTCGGTCTTTTAAACTATTTAGGACAAGTGTCACCAGCAACAGGGAAAGATCTAGCAGACTTCCAAAGGCTTGTTGTTGTGGCCATCGCCGTGCGTTGTTTTCCCTCGTTTCTGTTTGCTGTTTTCGTGCTTTGCCTTCATCTGCGATAACGTTCGGCGTTATAACAGAATCGAGAGAGTAAACGTGACTGTGGGAGCTATGTGCGGTAGCTCTAGCATAAGCCATGGCTGCTGCAACGTAGACGGCGTCCGCGCGCGTTGGTGTCGTTCGAGCGCTCCTACTTGCTTGATTGTGTTTAACTGAGTATTTAGGCACGGGTGACGTTTGTAAATCCCGTGGTCAATAATCGCTAATAGCGTGCCCCTGATTGCCGTCAGAGGAGGGGCTTGGTTGTCGAAATATGCCAGACGCTTTTTCTGAAAGCAAGCTTTGAAAAAATGTTTTTAAAGAAATACTTTCATACTTGCTAGGCAGTGCCTATTGCAGGCCCGCAACTCTTTAAAAACTGGACGAGCTATCACATGTTTTATCAAATTACAATGAATTAAGATGATTGAATTAGAGATGACGAATTTCTGTGCTAGATTAGGTGCACAAAACACATGTTCGCAACCCTACGTCTAGAAAGCAGGCAAATAGGAAGCACAGCGTCAAATTTGGATTAGATTCCATTGACGGAGCGTCTTGTGAGGGTAGAAAGAACGAGAAAATTGTTCATTTTTGATGCCCTTGTAGAGGCCGTCAGAATTGCACTGATTGGTGACTTGTAACAATTCCTCAGATTGTTAGAGGCGTGATTTAAGGAAGTGAATCTTTTACTTTTTTTTGCAGACCTCTTCGCTAGTGCCACGCCCAAGATCATTTGTTCTCATGTAAAAGAGAAAGCAGAGATGTCTTCACTGTTTGTACATGAAGAGGTAAGTTTCTTGTGCGTTTTGATTAATGCTACATGTTCTAAACGTTGTACTTTAAGAATTGTTTTTCACACTGGCTCACTACCCTTGAAGGAATTTGATTCTTAAGTGAGTTCAGGCTTTCGTAAGTGCCATTTTTGAGCTGTAATCTTACACTTCACCTCATTTCGGGAATTCGCTGTATGCTGGAAAACTCTGTCTTTATCATACGAAATTATTGGAATGTATGGGTTGTATGCTTCGAGTTCAGTGTAATGTCAATTACACGCCATTTCGAAGGATACGCCTTACACATTCCTTATATATGGTGCTGCCAGAACAGCACGAAAATCCTTTTATGAGAAGTCATATTTGCTCTTATTACAGGATGAGAGGGTGCCACTGACGTCCTGCGTAGTCTACCCCAGACCCAGCCTAAAGCAAGCCTACTTCCTGAACCTCCACATGGATAACCGAAAAATCTTCCGTGTTAGTAATGACGAAGAAGGAAGGAGTGACAGCACTGATGAGTTGATTTTTTTTTATTTTCAACATTGTCTACGGCCGCAAGGCCTTTAACAACCACCGTGATTGAGCGGCTTTTTCTCGGCGTGAGTTTAGAGTTTATCAAAGAAGTTGTTCAGGCAGTACGACGCTGAAAAGTTTAGTGTCACAATGCCTGAACAACTTTTTCTAGTGTGGTCATGGTAGATGAACAAATATTGTTATTTGTGTAAGTTATTTTGCCTAAATATAGCTGGACCATTCCATGCCAAACGTCCCAGCCACTTTGGCGACCATCTGAATTGTATTTGAAAAAAAACTGTGCTGACTTACTGCGTTGAAAACAGTAAACTGCTAGAATACTTCAGCGAGAAAAAAAGTTTTGTTCATGTGGCTGGCTTATAACTTCCTGGCATAATGCCGCCTGTGTGCTGTTTGTGGAAAATTTTGTTTTAAAACTACCGCTTATTTTTTCTAAAGCAAATTCGGTCTACCTGTTAAGTAAATGTGCTTCTGTAAGGTATCAAGCTCAATAATAATAGTGCAATTTTTTTGCCACATTCGCTCCCAAGAATAAAGCCAAAATGTGTTATGTTTGCATTTTTTATTGCAATATTGCACTTTGTATGAATATCTGAGCAGTGAATACTTACTCCACAGAAGGTATATTTTGAGGAAAAAATATCTTTAGACCTCTCAAGCTGCTGAAATATACGATAAAATATCACGAATTTCACAAAATCGTGATTTTTGTCCGTATTGAGATGCAATTTGCTCCATGTTGTGATACAATGAAAACTCATCATTATACCTAAACTGTAAGAAAATGAAATTCTTTTCTGTAATAAAAATCTTATCGCAAAAAGGACAGGAAAGAGCGCTGTCAACTGAATTTTATTGAAGGTGCTACGAGCGTTTTTATACTGAGCACAAGACCAGGGCTCATCTGCAACAACACATGTGTGACCATGACAAAATAATTTTAACCGAGAAAAGAATACTCTTTTTCGGAAAAGATAAGTGAAGGTGTACTGATGCATTGATCCTTGGCCTTCCTGATAAAGAGTTCTAAAATCTCTCATTTTTCTGCTTGCTTTTTTTTTCAAAAACCGTGTTTCATGAAACCTAGGACTACACTTACATTCTTTACGGTGTCCGGCCATGAGACTATAGCCCTTCTTAACATTTGAAGCATGCTGTCTTGCTTGATCATTGAAGCATTGCCCAGTTTGTCCTATGTTTACTTTTCCACGTGTTAGCGGTATCTCATACACATTAGATTGGCATTCAATAAACCTATTCTAGTGACGAATGGTGCAAGATTGACTATTCCTGTTGCTCTAAGTACATGCACTTTTGAAAGCTTGCAAGGGGTGGAAAACAACAATGTCATATATGCTGGCTCTTTTCCTAAAATTGTGAGACACCTTATGTACGTAGTATCATGTGACATGCAAAGATGATTGGTCATTCTCTTTTTCTTTTGGTCCTGTTTCCTTTACCTTTAATTTCTGCAGGAGTACGGAAAGACGGGCTAGTTGGTACTGCTGCATAATTGAAGTTTTTGCGCACACACACAAGGACACAGAAGAAGGGAACACAAGGACCAGCGCAGACTAACAACTGATTTTTATTCAGTAAGAAAACAGAATATATACGCTTACTTGCACCCCATGATCACCGCGCATGAGCAAAAACGGCATCGTACAATCTTAAAAACCAAATATCACATGTTGTTCAGCAATTCAATTTCTTTTTCACTAAGCGATATCGACGGATGGCTGACGCACATATCTTTAAGTCTAGAGATGTGCCACGCTTCTACTATTTCTCTTGTTGTCTGATTTGGGTGTACATACACCACCTCAGTTTGATCAAACAACGGCTTACATGCACTAAAAGAACAACGCGCACAGTGCAGTGCTAAATGTGTTTCCGGCCTCCCTTTCAAGTTGGTCATGTGCTCCTTCAATCTCACATTTAAGCATCGGCCAGTCTGACCGACATAAAAGTTCCCACAACTGAAGGGGGTCTTATAAACTACCTTTCTTTTGCACTCAACCACCTGATGACCTGCACGCTTGGAACAATTGCCTCCGATATCCCTCGTCCTTTCCTCGTACAGATTATTTACAGCCGGACACACGCCCCCTAGTTTGTTCTTTGCCGAGAATACAACTTTGACACCATATTTAGCTGCCACCTTCTTAAGTTTATGGGAGAAACCATGCTCGTAGGGTATTACCGAAATTTTCTTTGTATCTTGGCTTCTTTCCTCTTTCTCCCCGGATTTCATTTTCTTCATTAATCTTTCGCTTGCAGTTAGAAGAAACGAGTTAGGGTATCCTGCCTTTTCCAGCTTTACCTTCTGTTCAAGGAAAGATTCTTTTAACTTGTGCTTACATGTTTTTGTAAGAGCTGAATTGAAACACCCCATTGCTATACCGTTTTTTACTATCCTTGAATGGGAGGAAGCGTACTGCAACAGGGGCTTCTCTGTTCTAGGCGAATACTTCCAACACACATGGTTCTTTTCAAAAACAAGCTTCATATCTAGGAACTGTAAACAGTTTTCGGTGGGTTGTTCAGATGTAAAAACTAGGCCTTTGCCTCTCCGTCTGAAAGTCTCCATTACACTTGTGGTGACAGCATCCCAGTCTGTGTCTACACCCAAAATCAAATAATCATCAACATATCTGAATATTTTTAAGGACTTGCCACCCAAATCAGAATCAACCAGTCTGTCAACTTTGCTCAAAAAAATTGTACTCAGTACAGGGGCTACCTTGGATCCAATACACACTCCATTCTTTTGACGGAACAGTCTATCTTGAAATAGTACAACCGTGCTGTCCAACAACCGTGCATTACAACCGTACATGACCGTGAGTACAACCGTGCATTAGAGAATGTGTAGAAGTAGTTGCGAATGTAAGGATCAACCGAAGACAACGTCCTATTGTAGGACAGCTTGCTCGCTATCTGTATTCTAAGGAATTGAGGGTAGTGAAGTCAGACAAGGAAAGTCACCTTGTTGTTTTACCGGATAACATGTATTCTAGTAAGGCTTCGGATGTTATGCACAAATGTTTCGAGGAAGTAAAAATAAAACCGCAGGAACTCAAGAAACGTGCTGTGGGGTTGCTGAAGAAGTATAAGTTGGATAGTTTGTCGTCGCTAGTAAAAAAGGAAAAGGGTCATACTTTGGAAGTGTTCTTTGCGGCAAAGACGCATAAACTAGGGGTTCCGTTCAGAGCAATAGTATCGGAACACAATTCGTGGCAATTCATTGTATCTGGGTTTCTTCAAAAATTACTAGCGTCCTTGTCTCCTAAGGACCCGTTTGTCGTCAAGAATTCTGAGGAGGTGATATCGTATTTATCGGGAGTTAAAGAAGGCAGCTACAAGGGTTTTAGTGTTGATATTCAAGATTTATACTACTCTTTGCCGCAGGATGCTCTGCTAGATTCTGTGAAAGAGTGCATTGAACGGGACAATGATGAAGTGGCCTTCCGTAATCGCAGTGGAATGTCACTAGAAACGTTTCTTGAATTACTTTGCATGTACTTGGACAGCACGGTTGTACTATTTCAAGATAGACTGTTCCGTCAAAAGAATGGAGTGTGTATTGGATCCAAGGTAGCCCCTGTACTGAGTACAATTTTTTTGAGCAAAGTTGACAGACTGGTTGATTCTGATTTGGGTGGCAAGTCCTTAAAAATATTCAGATATGTTGATGATTATTTGATTTTGGGTGTAGACACAGACTGGGATGCTGTCACCACAAGTGTAATGGAGACTTTCAGACGGAGAGGCAAAGGCCTAGTTTTTACATCTGAACAACCCACCGAAAACTGTTTACAGTTCCTAGATATGAAGCTTGTTTTTGAAAAGAACCATGTGTGTTGGAAGTATTCGCCTAGAACAGAGAAGCCCCTGTTGCAGTACGCTTCCTCCCATTCAAGGATAGTAAAAAACGGTATAGCAATGGGGTGTTTCAATTCAGCTCTTACAAAAACATGTAAGCACAAGTTAAAAGAATCTTTCCTTGAACAGAAGGTAAAGCTGGAAAAGGCAGGATACCCTAACTCGTTTCTTCTAACTGCAAGCGAAAGATTAATGAAGAAAATGAAATCCGGGGAGAAAGAGGAAAGAAGCCAAGATACAAAGAAAATTTCGGTAATCCCCTACGAGCATGGTTTCTCCCATAAACTTAAGAAGGTGGCAGCTAAATATGGTGTCAAAGTTGTATTCTCGGCAAAGAACAAACTAGGGGGCGTGTGTCCGGCTGTAAATAATCTGTACGAGGAAAGGACGAGGGATATCGGAGGCAATTGTTCCAAGCGTGCAGGTCATCAGGTGGTTGAGTGCAAAAGAAAGGTAGTTTATAAGACCCCCTTCAGTTGTGGGAACTTTTATGTCGGTCAGACTGGCCGATGCTTAAATGTGAGATTGAAGGAGCACATGACCAACTTGAAAGGGAGGCCGGAAACACATTTAGCACTGCACTGTGCGCGTTGTTCTTTTAGTGCATGTAAGCCGTTGTTTGATCAAACTGAGGTGGTGTATGTACACCCAAATCAGACAACAAGAGAAATAGTAGAAGCGTGGCACATCTCTAGACTTAAAGATATGTGCGTCAGCCATCCGTCGATATCGCTTAGTGAAAAAGAAATTGAATTGCTGAACAACATGTGATATTTGGTTTTTAAGATTGTACGATGCCGTTTTTGCTCATGCGCGGTGATCATGGGGTGCAAGTAAGCGTATATATTCTGTTTTCTTACTGAATAAAAATCAGTTGTTAGTCTGCGCTGGTCCTTGTGTTCCCTTCTTCTGTGTCCTTGTGTGTGTGCGCAAAAACTTCAATTATTCTGCAGGAGGGTTTCGCAAACAAGTGTGATGATGCTGTTGGGGTATTGGCTGGTGCTATCAGCCCAGGAGTGCTAAGAATGTTCTGCCTTTTGATAGTGGGCATTCAAAATAATAGAAATAGGAATTGATACCACATGTATTCAGGCCACCCTTCAGAAGTCATGTTAGCACAAGGGTGAGGTCAGGCTTAAAAACCAGATTAAAAGACTAAAAGATGCTGGGTATCCTAACAGAATCTTCACACCCGTTTGCAAAACCGCCCTGCAGAAAGTAAAGTTAAAGAAGACAGGACCAACAAAAAACAATGACCAAAACCTTTGCATGTTATACCACATCACGTGTCTCACAACTAGAAAAATAGCCAGCAGATATGATATTAGCGTGTTGTTTTCCACCCCTTGCATGCTTTCAAAAGTGTGTGTACTAAACAGCAACAGGAATAGTCAATCTTGCCCCATTCGTCACGAGAATAGGTTTACTTAATGCCAATTTAACGTTTGTAGAAGTATTTTTTATCAAGTAAACCAATGATCAGTGCATCACTACACGTTCACTTATCCTTTCCGAGAGGGAGTCTTCTTTTCACAGTTAAAATTATTTTGTAGTGCTCACACGTGTCGTCGCGCATGAACACGGTTCTTGTACTCCGTATAAAAGCGCTCGTAGCACATTCATTAAATTCAGTTGACAGTCTGTGCTCTTTCCTGTCCTTTCTGTCTCTTCCTAAAGTTGTCGCGCTGTGACTAGCACACAACCACGATGAACCAACTCTCCCAAATTAAGCTCTGGTTACGTAACACGTAGACCGAGTTTCGTATGGAAAGAAGGAGCGGTGCTTTTAAAATACAATTTTTCACATACAACACCTAGACGGCATTCCAGAAAGTTCAGAAGGCAGCCACGTGACCAAATATTTTTCCTCTCCTAAATATTTCAGAAGTTCACTATTTTCAATGCAGCACGTGTTTTTCTAATACATTTGAGATGGTTGCCAAAATGGCTGGGACATTTGGCATAAAGTGACCCAGCTGTGTCTTTAGCCATAATTATGCATTACCTCTTTTGTTTTTTCTGTGTCCTGACTCAGTTTTGTGTTTGTTTTTAGCATATTGTGTTTCTGACCATTGTATTGGTTTCTTAAGTATTCGCTAAAGTTATATGTGCGAAAACCCGTATATGTTTGCATGTACATCATTTCTCATAACCAATTGTTATACATCCAGGAATACAAAGCTTAAACCACTGTGATTGTATACCTTTGAAAACACTATCCATATATATTTTTGTGTGCATCACTTCTTGGGAACGATTGTGTACATGAAGGCGTATATAGTGAAATCATGGTGATTGTATATATTTGAAAGAATCATAAGTATATATTTGCCTGTATTTCATTCCTATTAATTGATTGTGTACACGAAGGAGTATTAAACTGGAAACCACTGAGATTGTAGATACTTGAAAGAATTATAGGAATATATTAGCGTGTATTTCATTTGTAGTCTATATGTACTTGAAGCAGTATACTAAACTGAAACCAGTGTAATTGTATGTTGCAAAGAATTGTCAATAAAGTGAAACTGAAAAAATATAATAAACATTTGAGGTGTTGCATGTGTAGTGTACGTATACATGAACGTATATCTGGTAAAAAAGTTGTGTGGGAGAAGAAAACTTTATGTTTTATTTGCCTATTAAATAAACGCCATATGCAACGGCAGCAAGGCTTCATTTTCTGTAACGCGCATTATGCATATACACTGAAGTATATATAGATCCAGCACAAGTTCATACACGATTGTACGCGTTTATATTTTTGCCCACACGCAATGAATGGAGCTCGACAGGTGGCGCACCATCGATAATCAGGACCACTTTCTTCAAGTAGTGTTTAATCAGTGCATGCTGATATCTATTGGTGGCAGTATTCGCCACCCCTGCCATGGGCACTCAACACCCTTGTGCACCCTTCTCGCACCCTCCTCAGAGGGTGCTAAAAAAGTGATGTACATCGAAGGCACCCTTCCTTAAGGGTGTTTTTTTAACACCCTACAGTTTTTTTACATGTACACCCTATTCTAAGGGTGCATGGTAAAGCACCCTTTTTGGAAGGTGCTGAATTAACACCCTTAGGGTGTCGTCCACGGGACAAGCTCATTTGCACCCTTCTGGGTGTAAAAATTTTTTACTGTGTAGCTCGCTGCAAACATTCACTCAATCGTTTGAACAGGTTATTGTGTGATGGCGCGCCCGCAATCAGCGGAGGAACTTGTCCTAGCATAGCGAAATGCAGCAAAGAAAAAAGCAGTGGGAGCTCGCAAGTGTTCACAACACCTACTAATTGTTTTTTCTCATCAAAGGACAGACACTGCATGTCAAAGGCTCCCTTAGGTGCTTAGGTGTCATTTCTAGCACAGTTATGGCTAAACACTATGATTGATTACGTTTTTGCACATGTCTTCAAACCCTGTTTTTTAGCCGCTTTGCTCACTGACAAAGGTGTTAGTGGATAATTAGCCATTCTGATTCTGAAACTTTGCTGGAGTGCGAAGTGATGGTGCCACACACATCAGTAGTATCGTGCGTCACCGATGAATGGCAATATAACACTTTCCACTGGCAAACTAGTTGCCATGGTATTTTCAAAGTTGCTGACTAATGCAATAATTAAATGACTCTTTTGTCAGCACACGTACAATTGCGTCATATTTGTTAATGACATCGCTTCATGACACGAAATAATCAAGGCTTTGTATGGCAAGCATGCACTTTTGCAACTCTGCCGACTGAAATGCAGAGAACTTGATTACAATCTCTAGTAGAACAAACGAACGTGCCCCGCCACGGTGGTCTAGTAGCTAAGGTACTCGGCTGCTGACCCGCAGGTCGCGGGATCAAATCCCGGCTGTGGCGGCTGCATTTCCGATGGAGGCGGAAATGGTGTAAGCCCGTGTACTCACATTTGGGTGCACGTTAAAGAAACCAAGGTGGTCGAAATTTCCGGAGCCCTCCACTACAGCGTCTCTCATAATCATATGGTGGTTTTGGGACGTTGAACCCCACAAATCAATCAATCAGCAGAACAAACGAATAGGTGCCAATTGGTTGTACTTAGTGTGAATTTTTTTCCTTCAACAATAAAAGAAAAGCAATGAAGAAAGGATGAGAAGGGGCAACACGAGACCGAACTGCCAACGGCTTATTTTTTATGGAATCACGACAGAACTTGTACAGTCAAGAAAAGAGGGAGGATCACAACATAACAAATTGGCCCCGCATCTGTCTGTTACACTGCAAATGTCGTCGAAAGACGTTATTCTTGCGTCTGGAGAGAGTGAAAAAAACGTTTATTTGATGCTCTGCGCAAGAAAATTGGTGAATCGTATTCTGAAGGCACTGCATTAGAGTGTCTCAAGCGTGCAGCGGAGGCGAACGAGCGCATCAAGTCTCTTGACACGTAAAACATGAGCTCTATCTAGCAGTTTTCTGAAAAAACGAAGTGCACTCACCATGCGCACTCGTCTCGCAGGTGATAAGGCGTAGAACGCAAGACGACGGGTCGTGCGACACTTAGTTCATTCAATTTTAATCGAATTAGTTATCTCCTGTTTTATCACTTACATGTAAATATTTTGAACTATCATAAGTTTCAATAATAATATTCATTACGTTCATTTCGTTTTATTCGCTTGCTGTTTTTTTCTTAGTTGCCAATCTTTGTTCTATATTTTTATACATAAATTCACAGGAGGTCCCCCTGACAGTTTATACTTTGGGACCTCCTTCTGTATTATATCAGCTTTTTACTTGCACTGTATCATACTGAATAAAAAAACTCTTTTCTATTAAAAAAAACTATTGTTTAATAAAAAGTTCATGACCCCTTCAGTGTGTGTTTCTTGTTGAAATTCTAATTGACTTTTTTACTGCTTGATTACAGATCAAGGAGAAGCTCAAGAAAGCAGGCATTGTGGCTGGAGTAGCTCTAGGTAGGCATGACGAGCTTTTCATCTCTGTTTAAACATAGAAGCACTAGTGTGACACAACTATCTATGTCACTCTGCCAAAAGACAGTCGCGGGAATTTTCAGATAGGCTAATGGTTGATTGTTCACTTCTCCATTATATAGTCGATTCGTAGCCATTGATGAAGCTTCTTTATAGATTAACCATCTCCAAAGTTTTGTACTCAATTGTACATACCGCTTGTGTGTGCTGGCTGTCCTGAACTACTGGCTATCCACTATCCCACGTATTCCTAAGGGAGCGTGGATTGATAAATATTGCGCCCCCAACCCCGTGTACCTTGACATTTCGCTGAACTGATTCGTCTTTGTAGTTATATTTGTTTTTAAACTTCGTTTAGCTCACTACTATTGCACATCACCTTCATCGACACTTGTTATGTGTGCACTCAACTTGTTCATGCTAGTTGCCTCAACTCGTCGCAAAAGGGAGCAACATATAATGCTCAGTAGATAAACTGAACCTTCTTCATGGTGACTATGTCTTGACTTTACCTCAGTGTACGGCGTATGACAGCAATCATTCACATTTGTGGGAGCATAAAATTGCAGCCAAAACCTATTGTCGGCATACTTGTATTCAATACTTCAATTTTATGTCAAAATGAAACATGCTTGACAGCAGAATGGTTGATTATTTAAGTACATGCTATTTTCAATAAATTGCTGAAACTCTAAAAAACAGCATATATATTCCTTCGTTTTTATCTTTGAATGTAATATTGAGTGCCTTGGACTTATGTTATGTGAATTGGACACATTTGTCGACAGTTCATCATAATCCAGGCCCGAAGGAATATGATAAATTTTCTGAAGGCACACCATGCTCGATACGAGTACTCCTCATTCTTTTTTTGCAAAGCCGCGCCAAGGGTACACTTTTTTTATTTTCTTCAAACTCCACTAGCATATCGGACCTCAGGGATATCTTGCCGCAAAACTTGATTGTGGGTTTCGTGATTACGCATGCAAGACAGTGAGCACTGATGCAAGGCTCTTCCCCAATGTGCCGCTGCAGTGGTGAGTGGCGTTTGACCTGACGAGTCAGAAACATAGCCAAAGATGAAAAATTTTTGGAGAAAGGGACTGATTGAGGAAGTGGCAGTAGTGGAACCAAGATTGCGACTGAAGCAGAAGCCCGACATGGAGCCAGTGATGAAAAACACGCAAAAAAACTGGTTACCTTTTTGCCACCAGCTGAAGATCAGAAGCATTGGCAGGTTGTAACATTGGGGAAGACATGGTGTCAACGCTCAGCGTGTCACATACGTAATCATGCTAACCACTCAGAGCACTGACATGCTTGAAGAATTTTTCCAAACGGAACTGTTTAGAAACACGACCAACTCGAACTTTTTCAATAGGAACATCATTGTTTGCTGGAGTCACCTAAAAGATCATTATTAAATCGTTCCTAATTGGTTAGTAAAGACAACAATAATTGTCTTAATTTGTAAATCCCTAGCTACATGTTATCCGCAAAGGGGCTTCTGGTGTACTTCTTAGTACTGAATTTTACGAAAACCACAGTGTCTAGTATTGAACAGTATTATCCACACTATGACCAATCGAGCAGCTGTGTATTTTGCATGTCCCTTTCTGTGCCAGAATCATGGGGCAGGTACTCCTGTCAAGCCAGTGGTGGCTTTCACTCTTGCCCTGTCATATAATCTCAAAAGAAGTAGGGCTTGTATTGCTTTCTTTTGATATAACTAATGTAACTAGCACAGGGCTAAGTGATGCGTATTTTATTGTGCAGTGGCTGGTGCCGCTGCGTTCGCCTCTGCACCCGTAGCCTTGGCCGCGGTGGGATTCACTTCGTCCGGAGTGGCGGCCGGCTCACTAGCAGCTGCCTATCAAGCAACGCTAGGCGGCTTTATTGCGAAGAGCAGTGTATTAGCTCTTTTGCAAAGCTTCGGAACGGCGGGAATACCGGCTGCCGTACAAACCGGGATAGCAGCAGTTGCGGCCACTGGCACTGGTGGCGTGACAGCACTGTTTCAAAAAGTAGCGGACTGGAACCGAGAGAAAGGCTCGGAGAAAGGGACGAATGAAGAGAATGGCAGTGGTGAGACTGAAGCTGAAGCCACAGGGGAAGCCAGTGAAGAAAACGACGCCAAAGAAACCGAAGCGGCAAGCAGGCCCGAAATTCAGAAAGACAACTGCACTCATAATGGCATTGAATCCAAAGGATCTAATGTGGAATCAAGGGATGTGAAATCTGCAGAGAATGCAGAAGGACAGGAGACCTGTCGTCAAAATTAGGAGAACGAAGAGGCAGCTAGGAAACAACAGACGCCCCGAAAGTAGTGCTTTCATACGTCACTGCGACTGTACAGCCACGCACTTTTTTTTAACCCGAAAGTGCGTGCGTCAATCACCCAAGTGCATGTTGCGGACATACTGGTGCCTTATATCTGGAACAACCTTGCCGAATACACCTGCAAATTGATTGTTCATCACAGGGATGCACGTAATCTTAATCATATTGCCGTCGTTCTCAGGTAAACGCCCCTTATCGGTTGGGCAGCCGACGCTGGCGCGTTCAGCTTTTAACAAAATGGGCTGGTGCGCATCGTATGTAATTTATCTTGCAGAAGCCTGACTTAAAAATAGATTTTTCCCTCCTTTATAGGAAACCAAAGGGCAGTACGAATGCAAAATGATAACACAAACCCATCGAGATGAGAGTATTTGTTTGTTGATTGATTGATATGTGGGGTTTAACGTCCCAAAACCACTATATGATTATGAGAGACGCCGTAGTGGAGGGCTCCAGAAATTTAGACCACCTGGGGTTCTTTAACGTGCACCCAAATCTGAGCACACGGGCCTACAACATTTCCGCCTCCATCGGAGATGCAGCCGCTGCAGCCGGGATTCGAGCCCGCGCCCTGCGGGTCAGCAGCCGAGTACCTTAGCCACTAGACCACCACGGCGGGGCGAGTATTTGTTTGTATTTGTTTGGGACTCGTATGAGGACCTAGATGGCAGATCTAGAAGAAACAATTTGATAGTTTATGGCCTTCCAGATACTGTAAATGAAACGTGGGCTCAGTCAGAGGCTCCAGTGATTGCCTTTTGCTCCGAAAATCTGAACGTGGCAATCAGCACTGCTGCCATTGAAAGAACTCACAGGATAGGACGCTACACAGCGGTAAAGGCGAGGCCCATAATTCTGAGGTTTTTGTCATTTAAAGACAAAGAACGTGTGCTTGCTGTTGCCTCAAAGCTGAAAGGAACTGAGTTCGCGTTGAGTGAGGACTATTCCAGTAAAGTTCGACAGGAAAGAAAGAAATTGATTCAGTTCGCCAAAGACCGTAAAGCAGAATACAAGTTGCATTTTAATAAAATGAAAATAGGCAACCAAACCTTCGTATATAATGCTGAAACCGACACCGTGACCAGGGATACTCGATAGCCACTAACGAATGCAGCTTACCGTAAAAAGAAACCATCCGGCAAACACGATCTCGTATGTATTGTAGTAAATTGCAGAAGCCTCAAAAATAAAACTATAGATTTCAGTTCCTTGATAGAATCAACAAATCCGCACGTAGTCATTGGTACAGAATCATGGCTCGACAACACAATTAGCGACAGCGAAATGTTTC
The DNA here is from genome assembly GCF_043290135.1 of Rhipicephalus microplus. Taxonomy (NCBI): domain Eukaryota; kingdom Metazoa; phylum Arthropoda; class Arachnida; order Ixodida; family Ixodidae; genus Rhipicephalus; species Rhipicephalus microplus. Next base: position 73,206,655 of record NC_134707.1, on the reverse strand, counting down.
CCTCTGGCTATACCGTATATAGGAAAGACCGTAATTGCCATGGTGGTGGTGTATTTGTTCTCATTCAAGATAGCATAGCTAGCAATTCTATAAGCATCGAAGCCGACTCATGCGAAACTGTCTGGTGTAAAATTTTGCTACAAAACGGTTCTTCCGTTGCCATTGGCTCATGTTATAGGCCGCCCGGTATAAGAACTGCCCGTCCTCTCTTTCAGTTGAGCAACGTTTTATTAAGTTTGCAAACAACGCACGTAATTCTCGGAGGCGATTTGAATTCCCGGATGTAGAATGGAAGTTCTTTAAACCCGTGTTAAACACAACGTTTTTCCTGTATACTACCTTTAGGGAGATGATTAATGCCCACTCATTATTTCAATTTGTCGAAGCGCCAACAAGAATTGGTGGTGACAGTGCAAACATTCTTGATTTATTTTTGTGCAGTGAACCGGATCTTGTATCCTCTGTTGTCACGGTCCCTGGTATCAGCGACCATGAAGTTGTTGTCACTAAAATGTCTTGTAGTGCTAAAAACCGCCGCGCTCAGGCACCCCGCAAAGTGTTCTCATATGAAAAAGGTGACTACCCATCATTGTCGCGTGAACTGGATGCATTTTTTCCTGAGTTCCAATCGCATAGTTAATCGTTAGACATGAATGCGCAGAGGAATTTCTTCAAAACAAAGATAATGTCCTTGACCCAAACTTTCATTCCTTCGTGTATCATTTCGGCCAGGCGACGCAATGATAAACCATGGCTCAGTAGGGAACTCCGATCAAAGATAAATAGAAAGAATCGATTGTATCGAAAGTATTGCCAAGTGCCTAATCCTGCGTTGCTTTCAAAAATGAAAGAGATAGGCAAAATGGTGACAAAAGCTATGCGCAGAGCACAAGAAATGTACCTTTGTGATCTAGGCGAGAAACTTAAAACCAACCCCAAGGAAGTGTGGAAATACGTGAAAAATGAAAGAAATTCTAGACCCACTATTCCTGACATCATGGACGGGATAAATTACGAATCTAACACGGAAGCCAAAGCTCAGGGTTTCAATACATACTTTCAGTCTGTGTTCTCGCATCCAGTTAACATGTGTAGTCTATGCCAGAATGATGGCTCACTCCCGCAAATGAACGACATAGAAATTTCTGAACGCGGTGTCGTGCTCTTGTTGGAAAAAATAAATGTTCACTCTGCTCCTGGTCCTGACTGTATATCCAATTTCGTCTTGAAAAACTGCGCAGTGTCTATCGCCCCTTTTTTAACTCTCATGTACAAAACGTCGCTTGAACAATGCGTTTTACCAGCTGATTGGAAAAATACCAACGTAACCCCCGTATATAATAGCGGAGATAAAACAAAAAAGTGTAACTACAGGCCCATTTCTCTGACAAGCGTGTGCTGCAAGACACTCGAACATATCATTTACACAAACTTAATGAATCATCTTCAAAGTAATAACTTCTTTTCCCCATTGCAACACGGTTTCAGGGCGAGTTTCTCGTGCGATACACAACTGGTCGAGTTCACGCACGACATTGCAGCTTCTATTAACTCAGGCCTTCAGGTTGACTGTATATTTCTGGATTTCCAGAAGGCATTCGATTCCGTGTCACATGTGTTGTTGTTGCAAAAGCTTCATTGTCTAGGCATACCTAATGCCCTTCTCATGTGGATTGAGGCGTACCTTTCAGAAAGACAGCAGTGCGTGATTCTTGACGGTGTGTGCTCATCAAGCGTCGGTGTATTGTCAGGAGTGCCGCAAGGGTCAGTTTTGGGGCCCCTGCTTTTTCTTATTTTTATAAATGATATCTCCGACAATCTCTCTAGCCGTGTTCGATTGTATGCTGACGATTGCTGCATTTACAGTAACATTACCTCTGAAGCGGACACCGTTCAATTGCAGAATGACTTGAACTCCATAGTTTCTTGGTGTGATTCATGGAGAATGACACTAAATCTGTCGAAGTGTAAATTGGTGAGGTTTACGAACAAAAAACAGCCTCGGATTTCAAATTACGTCATGACTGGGGCTACCTTGCCGGTTGAAACAGAATATAAATACCTAGGGGTCATTTTTTCTGCCAACCTATCTTGGAACGCTCATATTAATTACTTAACATTAAAGGCTAGTCGAGTGCTAAATTTTTTGAGGCGCAATTTCAGACAGGCACCAACAAAGTTGAAAGAAACACTATACATATCCAATGTGCGTCCCATATTAGAATAAGCCTGCAGTGCCTGGGACCCCTCAACAAAATCAAATATAGAAGCCCTGGAGCGTGTACAGGCACGCGCAGCACGCTTTGTGGTAAGCAATTATAACTTTACCATAAGATCAGCTGACATTCGTTCAGGATTGCAATGGCCTCTGTTAGCTGACCGGCGAAAATACCTACGACTGTCCCTATTTTACAGCATATTCATGAACAAAACAGGCATCGACAAGGATCAGTATATAAGGCCACCTACCTATGTGTCACCCCGTACTGACCATTCTTTAAAACTGCGTGAATACACTTCCAGGATCAACGCATTCAAATACGCCTTTTTTCCAAGAACTACGCATGAGTGGAACGGCTTGCCAGAAGAAATTGTCTCTGCGCCTCCCTTATCTTTTGTTAAAAATTTGCACAATCTTTTGTTGAACTAATCATTACTGTACATTCCTGATGCGTTCCGTACTAATTATTTTCTTTTGTTTTTATTGCCCTGTGTTACCAATAGCACTCTTCTCTTTCAACGTTTGCTTTGTATTTGCAATTTGATGCCTTATTTATGACAGTGTTGTTTCACTTTGTTATGACTATGTTCTTTCAAACGAAACAGCCTTTTATCCCCAACCATCTTTTTCGGTATATCGACTGTACTGTATTCTTTTGCTTGTTCTCCCCCCTACAACAATGCCCGTAAGGGCGATGTAGGTATATGTATAAATAAATAAATGAAGTATTGGGACTAAATGTTTGCTTTGAAAGTAGGCATGTGACTGCTTTTTTAGCAATAAAATAGATTGTCCTGTTTTGTTAAAACGTGATATGAAGAAGTACTTGTCCCTAATTACTGTTACGATACATTATCATGGGCTTGATTCATTGGCTACGTGATTCTGTCCTCGAAATCACACAGTGCTGTACACTTACAATCTTTGCTATAAATTGTTTCTTTATTACCTTCAACTATTCAACAGTTTTTGCATGTTTCATTCTATGTATGGCACTTACATCAAGTATGAGAAAATCAGCAGTGTGTTACTCATTTTTATTGCCCTAGTAGGGTCTCGTACACTTGAACGTTGGCCTGCAGTATACAGCTAACCCGTCCTTGGAGGTGAACAATGAGGATCAATGGTGAAGACATGATCAAGAGACGTGGATGAAGGAAACAGGGTAGTATTGGCCTGCAGTATACAGTTAACCCGTCCTTGGAGGTGAACAATGAGGATCAGTGGTGAAGACATGATCAAGAGACGTGGATGAAGGAAACAGGGTAGTACATTAAAACATCGTGTTCGTGTGACATGGCATGCATCTAAATCTTCTAAGCACGACTTGGTTGGTGTCATTGTGGCACTGATTATGTGTGTGAAACGTAATGTGAGACAGAAATATTTCCAGAAAACCATTTAAAACTGCATATTTTCGACGAATACATTTGACCGCTTGTACTTTGTTGGTCGAAAGTGAAGGAGCTTCCAGAGGCACTGTCATTTCATAACGTGACAAGCAAGTATGTGACAGCTCTATACATTATGATGCAACAGATGTAGTTGACTATAAATTTCAAGGTATTTCACTGCATCAAGTGACCGATCAGGCAAGGTTCAGGAAATGTACAACATTTACGGTATATAGTTCTAGCCGCTACCATCACTTTCGTTTGAACCACACGCACTGCCATTACTATGGCCCTAGCCAATATTCCATTCTTTACCATTGGTAGAAAACTGATTATCGTCATAATACTGTGATCTAGCGACAAGGCATCTACTCTGGGTTTTGGAACCAAACGCTCCTTTCATGGGGGAGTTCCTGTACGCTTGCTACTTTCCAGCAAATCGCCACGTCCTTCACCTCTCAATTTCATTTTTTTTTTAGTCTGGTGGGCTTATTGCTTATTATCTGACCTACTGTTCGCATTGCCTTGCTAGTGCTTGTTTTGTATATTATATGCCACCTTCACTGAGAGTCTCATAGAAGTGCCATACTTTGTGACACTCTTGCTACATTGTATATCATGATAATAATTGGTTGCGTACTAATCAAACTGGTTGCTTTGGTGATTAATTTGTTGATTGAAAGTGACGCTCACTACCTAATCTATGCCTTGTGTTGAGAGATTATGTAGGTGTTTATGGTGTTGTTTTTGATAGACTTAGGCAATTTGAAAAGCCCTACAGCAGTCACGCACAACCTTAATGACAAGGGAGCCAAAGAAAGTATGGGGGAAATTACGTATAGCCTTTACTGTATTGGAGTAATTACGATATATTGTGGGCTACTTATAAAGTAACCGCTCATAACGCAATATTGTTTAAAATGCGGGTTTTTTTTTACTCTCATTTATCCTTTCATAAAAATCCGTATAGACACATCCCGTCTTTATCAACTGCGCTCAAGATTTTCCTTATCGAGCTTGTTACAGAGATCGCGTTTGCTTCCTGCAAATTTTTAAACATTTTCGACTTTATTACGCGAGCTTTCACCTTTGCTGCCAGTGTGGGGTCTTCCGTAAATTGAGCCGGTTTGAGTAGCTCTCAATCTTCAAGCCGCGAACGAAAACTTCGTATGACAAACGCAATTGTCGGTTCAGTGCTTGAGTGCGACTTTTTCGACGTCTGATTTTAATGTCTCAGACCAAGTTCTCGCGGCAGCATACCAAACGGCAGTCAAGGCCTTGTTGGTGGCATTTTGGTAAAGGTCCCGTGCTATTTAAGGCGCGGAACTCTTTGTGACGTCTCAGCTTGAATAAAGTAATATCATTGGTGAAAACGGGGGCGGCGCGGGTAGAGTTCGAATGGTTCGCGAATCGATTGCGGTGTCTTGAAGCTGGGTGCGCGCCCATAAAATTGAACTATTGGCGACTTTCAGCGCGTGGAGTTTTGGACATGGTTCGACATGGGTTCAGCGTAATGCACCTAGTGCTAACTGAATAGTCGATGAATTTCGTGATGATGATTTCTTTTGCTATACCCCTCCCCCCCCCCCCCCTTTCGCATTCATTTCGTTAACAATGCGGGTCTTCTTGCGTTATCTTTTTAAACATTCGAAAACTTAAATCCTTGTCAGGAACACGCATCGCATGCTCCGATGTTTCGGCATGCGAGGCGGCACGCTCGACACGCTTTGCGAAGGTGCGGCCATAAAGAAATAGGTTGTTTTGGTTACAGTGCGGTACCACTTATGGTACTCGTGGCTCCCGTGACTTACACTATAAGGGGTCTATACTCAAATGCGAAGAAGTGAATTTTGACGAAATGACAACTTGCCGTTAGTGGCGGCCGAGCCTACAACATTTCAATAACACATTCGATGCTTTACCAAGCGAGATACAACGGTGGTTCTCCTGCCGTTCATTTCATCGAGGGTTGATGCCGTTGTAAACCGGCGAGTATTAGCCAGCAATGCTCGTAACCATGAAAGAGAGTTTGGAAAGTACTGTTCACAAAACAATACGCGCCATCTCATATTGTGAGTATGCATGGCACAACAAATGCAGGAACTAGGGTTACTTGCTTGCATGATTTCCTGGTGCGGTTTCGTGTGGCATCGTACTACCATAGGGTAATCGGAAAGACATTCAAAAACGCATTCCATGTGGCATCACATAAAATATTGCAATGACACCTCAGAAGTGCTGCCAATAGCTAGTGTTTTTGACTATTGGTTAGGCTACAGCGACGAAAACAACTCCTGTGTGGCTTGAATGCTAACCAAAAAAAATGCACAAGCCCTGGACAGCAAATGTTCTGTTGCTGCGAGCACTTCACACTCAGTTTCAAAAATCTAGTATGCCAATTCAGTATTTTTTTTTTGTTATGTCTGGTTAGACTCGCTACTGCTCAAAACAGGCATTATTGCTGCTGATGCTGCTAGTGATGCTTCGTGCACAGAACATTTCCATTTTGTTGAAAATTTCAAGCATAATTATACAATAAATGGAAAAGGGCAATCTGCGTTATTGCAGCGCATTTCAGAAATGGTTTAATTCACCTATCAGGCCCAATACACAGCGGTCACAATCACGTTGCCGTTCAAATCCCGGCTGCGGCGGCTGCATTTCCGATTGAGGCGGAAATGTTGTAGGCCCGTGTACTCAGATTTGGGTGCACGTTAAAGAACCCCAGGTGGTCGAAATTTCCGTAGCCCTCTACTACGGCGTCTCTCATAATCATATGGTGGTTTTGGGACGTTAAACCCCACATATCAATCAATCACGTTGCCTTTAGCTTCTGCAGTCTGTTCTGGCGCATGCCGCACGCACGCATATCACTTGAGGCTTTTTCTCCACATTTATGTTGTCAAATTGATGGGCCCTTATCTGCAGCACGCATGACGGCAGCCGGGCGAGGAGAACACGCCGGCCTTGCCCATGCGCGAACCGAGCATCGGCGCCCGAGAAAGCCACGTGGAGCGGGAGAGTGGCTAGCTCCAGGCTAAGCAGGGAAATGTGACGAGTGCGGGGGCCTTTGGGTGGCAGACGAGCGATATGCGGTGTCGGTAGCACTATGCGCGATGGTTCTTTCCCCGTGTGTGCTAGAGAGCAGAGGCCACGCCGGTTTGGGCGTCCGCTAAGACGAGTCGATGGCTCGTATTCTACGGCGAGTTACGTCTGAGTTACATCAGTGCATGCTTTCCAGCTGTTCTGTTCCGTGCCCCGTGCGTATGTTTCATTGGCCGCCAGTCTGCGGGGATGGTTCATTCCGGGGTTTTGGTCCTCCTGTATGCGTTAGTGCCGCGGTGAGCCGGTCCGGAAGGCTGGTTGTGTTTCTTTGAATCGTGCATTAAAGCCGGTTATTGTTCCCAGCGTTGCTAGCTCGTGTCCTGTGAATTTGGGCTAGCTGACCCCCCTGAGCGGAAGCGAGGCCTTCAATGTACAGTGATTAGTTCACGTTAAGTGTGGTGTCCGACTGGTGATTGAAGCTCAAGCTCAATCGCTTACCCGATGGTGACGCGACTGAATCCCGGCCGTGCAGCCAGATTTTCGATGGGAAAAGTGAATGACTACTATTGTGAAAAAGCAAGAGCAGGGAAGTTCGTCAGCGCAGCAAAGAAAACTGCCAGAAGCAGTCTCGGAATGAGAATTCTTCACCGTAATATGAGACATCACATGCTTTCATACAGATCTTTGACAAGAATGGCTCACTGCAAGCGTCTGCGCCATCAGAAATTACAAATTATGACAAATATTGAGGGCGAAAACAACAGTTGAACAAAAAAAAGAGCAATAGAAACAGCGATCACGAATTTTCAGCAAATAAAGTTCGTTTAACACGATGCGCGCTACCCAAAGCGTAAATCCCACTCGCTTCTCCGCCCTTGTCTTCTTTCAAGCCTTAAAATTCGTTTTCATGTGGTACCACTTATCCGGAACATTTAGTGTTCTAAAGCTTATGGATAACTTATAAAACAGCTCAAATATAGATAAACATTTTTGGCATATACTTTCTCATGCATGAATTATGTCTTTTAGTATAGAATCCTTTACTGTGTATTGAATTTGTACATTTTGCTGCTGTAATACTGTGTAACACTGTATGTTGCCAGAATGCAGGTACGTTTTGCCCTTATGTATTACACTGGAAATTCAGCCATGGAATTTTTTTATTTATTGATGTTTTACACTTGTAGCAGTTTCTGAATTTTTCGTACTCAATCTTGGCAATGGAATAGGAAATCGTTATCTTTTTATCACACATCACGACAAACGAAATAGTGGACCTTCAGAAGGGCTGTACTATGATGGCATGCTGCTCAGCTGATTACATGCTGTGCTTCAATTTATGTATTTATCTGTGTAAACTAGAAAATTGTTCGAACTTAAATTGTAATAATTCCTGATATGAAAATAAAGTGGCGGAGATTGTGTTTATCGTGGGCTGTATGTTTACTTGCTCCATGCTGATTCGATATGCTTTAAAGCTTTCCCACTTTAGGGTTGCGCTACGTAGTAAAAAAATTCAAGCACATCCATGTTATTAGCGGCTAAACACGTTATAGTTGTCTCTTCATCGTGTTCTAATGTACCACAACCTCTACCTAACAAAGTCACATCACTACGAAGAGGACTTCATTAAGCGACCTGTTTCTTGTAAGTATATACTGCTTTGCCGGGTGACATATGTGGTATACAACAGCCTCAATGTCCCGCGAATTGTTTTCTCTGGTCGTCAAGGCACCAGGGCGAAGATGCCTTAACTGAACAAAATATTTGTTTCAAGCATACGTGCCAATATTGCAGCAGGAAAACTCAACGTGATCCATTCCGCTTCAGAGAAACCGAGCGGCATAGGTAGATGATTTCAGGAACTGCACAAAAGCTCTGCACCGCACCTTGGTTTTCCGAAGTCGGTGCACAGCTTAAAATTGTGCCTTTCTCAAAAGCTCTGCACCTTTTTACGTCAGGTTGACTGTTTGAACAAGCTTTGAAATGGGCGTATTTCGCCGCTTAGTATTACGAGCTTATTAGTGGCTGGCGCCGCTCTGGCGGTAAACCTATAGTTCTACGCATCGTTTTGCCCGCGGACTCAATGAGCTACAACATGTTGTCATATACAGCTTCGCTGTAACAGTGCAATGTTGCTCAGTGCATGCTTGTACTATAAGTTGGATTCACGTCACCCGCACAGACACATCTCGCTGAACTTTTCTCAGCGCGCGCGACGAGTGGTTTCACTGCGCAGCAGGTGAATGTAATTGTCAATCTATGCGCAACTCATGCAGTTAACATACGGGCTCGGTATATTAACTTGACGGCGCAACTAAGCTTACCAATACTTACCACTATAGTGGCTGTATATGCTCTCTACTACCTAAAAGTAGCATATATAGTTACTGTTTATATTACGGGCATTCTGCGCCATCTACATTCACTAAAAAAGCTGTTTCTCTGCTCTTTTCAATCATTCAAGCCATGATAGATGGCGCAGCCAGAACGTGTTTCGAATCTGTCGTCATAACTAGCCATAATCGCGTTCTCGCCGCGTCCTCAATATTCAAAGAAAGCTACCGCTCCAACGCTGTGCGAAACCAACTTTTCCTCGTACCCCACCCACACTTAGAACCCTCTCATTTTCTGTGCGGAATGGGTTTTTATGGAATGCGCGCTCTCCCCAAAGGCGCGCTGAGCTTTTTTCCACGCGTGCTTTGTCAAAGAAGCGGCAACAACAACTACAAAAGTGAGGGAGAGAATAAAGAGGAGAGCAGCCGCTATCGCACCGCCTCGCGGAGAGAACAAGAAGCGGCGAGAAACAGGCGCGGAGCTTTTCGGAAGCTGGCGCTGGTCTTTCAGGTTCAGAGATTCTGCAAAGCGCGGGACCAATAGCTGCAGAGGGGACGAATGCACGCATTTTCAGCAGTGTTTTAACAGATCAGTCAAAACCCCTGAAGTCCACAAGGATGCTGCAATCCTCTGAAGTGCGCCGCCCCTTCAACCGAGCGCCGGCAGCGTGCCAAGGTGCTTCTTCCATTAGAGGAAAGATGTCGCTACCTTCCGCAGCGCTTGCGGGAGGCCTTGGGTGCTTCTTCCATCAGAGGGAAGATGTCGCCACCTTCTGCAACGCTTGCGATGGCCATAGGTGGCACGGGCGCCGCCTGCAACTTAAAGTCCCTGAAAAATAAACTAAAGTAGCGCCATTCGTGTCAACGCGCAGACTCCTCTCCCCTCGCGTGCATTGCAGATAGTAAACGACGCTAGTTGAGGGGCTGTATGGCTCCTGGCCGCAAAGATGAGCTTGTGCTCATGTTTCCGTTAAAGCGCATCTGGGCGCTGCGGTTCTAGGCGATGCACCGAAAAAGTGATTGAGAAAGAAAAATAATATAAAAAGTAACGTTAATCACGACAATGTGACGTGTATATAAGCAAGTGGCATGTAGTGGCAAAGACATCACCGCAAGCACGCAATACTCAACGCTATAGCCCACCGTTTGCATGCAGACGCGCTCAGAGGTGACGCTCTCGATGGCAGCGCCACTGCTGTCCGTGTAATAAACTCGGCGGTGCTAAGACTCTGCAGCATGACGCACTAGACTTTGTGAAGGTATCGCAAACGCATTTTGTTTGTCCACTTTCGCGGTGTTTGTTTGTGGCTAGGCGTGTGCGCTTGGTATTGTTGTGTAGCCCGAGCTCGACCGCGCGTGAGTGTGTGCACGGTAATCCTGCACGTTTCGGGATGCCGACCTGCTGTGCCAGCGGTTGCAAAAGCAGGTACAGCAGAGGAAAAAAGCTATTTTCGCTTCCGCGAGGAAAAGACAATGCCGCTCGGCAAGAAGTGTGGCTCCAGCGTATCGGAAGGACTGACTTGGACCCTGTATCGTCGCGGCTTTGTGAGGTGAGTACCGGCGAGCTAAACTCTATCGTTTCGCTTGTATTCGTGTTTACAGTGTTGCGGTACTGTTTTGCGAGGGGTAGCTAGCTTTCTATTCCTTCGAATCGACCAACGAACGAATGAGTGATGTCACCGCACTAACGATACAAAGAACTGTTCAGCGACGAATGAAATGCAAAGGAAGTGTACCGAATACGAAATACTGGCAACGCCGCACACACGCTGGGGCAGCGATGAAGAATGTCGGAACGATGGCCGCCGTAGACTTTGCTTCTGTGAAGCGAGCGCGCGCTCCCCGCACAGACGCCACCGGCGTACCCTTTCAGCATACCCGTGGCACGGCTGCTCGATGAAAAACGCACGGCGCAGCAGTGCCCGAGCTGCCCAAGCGTCTGGCGCATCCAGTGCGCCCGCGTGCTTTCGCATTCGTAGTGGTGGTGGTAGTGGTTAGAATGAAGAGGAAAAAGGCACCTAATTTCTGTCTGCCTTCAGGCGACACGGCGTAGTGCCTTATAGGGGTGGGGGGAAGGAGGGATTAAAAGGATAGAAGGAAAATAGACGGAGAAGAAGACAGCCAAGCGAGAGAAAAAAGAAGGAGATAGGAAAGTGGGGATCCCGTCGAAGCAGTCCAAGGGCGGGGCGCCACAATGCGAGAGCTGCACGGCGTCAGGAGACCGCGGAGGGCGAACCAGTCGGCGGGAGCTACGCTGACGGCGGAGATCGCGAGGGCACAACCGTCCAGCTTGAAATCCATTCGTAGTTTCCTGGTGGACACTCTAGAGGCGCTGCTGTGGCTGCTGGGAGAGGAGGTAGAGGCGAAGGGGTGCGGTTAGCGCTACTTTAGTTTATTTTTCAGGGACTTTACTGCAACTTCCCCGCACCCTCGTGCTCCTCTCGTCTTCTTTCGATTGGTCAATAGACGTCACGTGACAGAGCCTTCTTTTGGAATTCCTAATCGTGGAGGAAGGGGTCGACATCTAAGCAGCGTTGATTGCGCGCCATTTCTGCTGCAAGGCCCATCGTTTACGCAGTTAATAGCGTACCCTGGCGAGAGCACCTATCGTAATCGAAACAGTGCGCATCTCTAGGAACTGCGGACGGCATACTTCATGAGCTGCTGCGCCTACGGTTGCCACAGTCGCTTCGTCGACCGAAAAAAGCTTTTCGCTCTGCCATTGGGGAAGCGTGACAGGAAACGAAGGCTCACATGGCTGCTCCGCATCGGGCGCGCCAATTTCACCGGCACCGATTCTACGCGTCTTTGCGAGGTATGAGTGAAGTCCGTTTTGTTCGTTCGGAAACCGTCGAGTTCTGCTAACCCGGCTGTTTTTACAATGTAGTTTTCGTGCTTGCTTGCACATGCCGAATACGTGTTACTCGTAGTCGTAGTGAGTGGTGGATGAGTGTTAATATGTTCGCGGACAACTTTTCTTTGCAATGAATGGGAAGCTATGGAGGCGGAACGTATGCACCTGTACTCCTTCGTGAAGTAGCCCAGTTTGACATGCGTCTCGTACCCATGTGGGAAATGATGGCGGCGCGCATTCAGCGTTGCATTTCGATACAAACACCGCCCAGCGTTTGAAGCTTAGGCTATAATCAGTTTTTTATTATATGTTCAAAAACGCAGTGTAACAACCTATAAAGGAAACCAAGCATAAATTTATCGCTGGCACGCTTTGCGTTTTTCTCAAAGATGTACATTTAGAAAATGAAATAGCATTTTTTTGTATCTTTCACAGAAAATGCGGATGTGATTAGGAACTACATATAGTTAGCACTGGGGTACGCGCGATTTCGCTCAGTAGCCTTCGCTTCATTCCCGAGCAAAAGTAGCAAACCATTTCATTGTTGCATCGTGGTGAGAGGAGGCCAGTATAGCTTGGAAGGCGCAAGTGCTAAGGTGCTTGAAAGGAAAGGTGAGTGCGTCTTTTGCAATACCGTGCTGACGCCCACAGTAGAAGTACTACTACTACTACTACTACTACTACTACTACTACTACTACTACTACTACTACTACTACTACTAGTAGTAGTAGTAGTAGTAGCGTTGAAACACTTTATAAGAGATATGCACTGGTGAGGAATTCTTGTCTTTTACATGCGGAGTCTCTTTTAAGCAGGGCATGGTATAAGTACTTGTCGATTCCCTGTTTCAGCTTAGGCACAATGGTGTCTCTTATACATAATTGTCTGTTACATACGAGTATGTGTCTTATAAGCGGGAGCGACAGTATACTCTTAAAAAATGTCGGCATACTCAGTACCTACATACGAACCGTTCAATTGCCCCAAAAAACACTAGCCTCTTAGTAAGCAAAGGTAGTTAAATGCAGGTTAGTGAAATAATACCTATTCAGTTAGTGAATAGGGCTAACACGAATGGTTAGTTCGTGACTAAATTGGCAATAGTCCCGCGAATAGAAGGTTTTAAAGGGACACTGAAGAGCTAAACGACTTATCTCGTGTTAGGTAGGATTTCGCAATCTCGAAAACACCACTCATTCCACGACGCGGCGCTTTGTAAGTGAGAAAATGGGCGATCAGAAAATGCATGTTGAGGCGTAACGCTAAGATTCTCGCACCAAACACCATGACGTCATAGATTTAATGGTGTCTTTTGAATCGCACGTAGCTTTTGACAACAGTATCTAAAAACCCCCGCCGCAGTGGTTTAGGTGCTAAGGTACTCGGCTGCTGACCTGCAGGTCGAAGCTCTTTGTCATCGAAGCTCTTTGTCATCTGTTGGTGCCGTAGCCATAACATATGAGGTTTCAGAACGTTTTCATCGAGCCAATGTTGCGAAAATACGAAAAACACACTTTGAAATTCTTGACGTCATGTGTGTCGCGAAATCCAGAAATGAGACTATAACTTTGATTTCCTTTGCTATAATAATGAACTGATGATAGTGAAGCACATGGCATTAGAGTCCTCAGAGTGTAGTTTGCCAATCTGAATAAAGTGATTTCTCATTAGCATTGAACTAACAGACACATTTTTTTACCTGTCAAGGGATAAAAAAACTTGTTTCGTAAAAATTCTGTTTGTGTCGTCATTGGTTGTGAGTGAAAAATCAGCTATGTTTTTCAGTGAAAAATCCAGAGGTGGGGGCATTTTTTGTTGGTGCTATCGCATTTAAAAAAATGTGAACTTCAATTACATATTACAGTTGCGATGTTCTCGCCGTTTTTAGGTGGATATAAACTGTCAAACACTTGTTTCGAATATCCGTAGACGGTGGCACATTGTGTATGAGTGGATGTGTCTGAGGGAAAGGGTTTGATGTGATACGCGACGGCATCTTCAAATCATTCATGCAATGAATATAAAATCACACTCGTCAAATTTTATTATCGTCCCATACTGATTCCTGTCTACCGCATGCTAAAGGAGTGATCATGAAAGAACCGAGGCCTAGACGCTTAGACATATAGATTGGACACATGGAAAGAAATGTTTAAAGTGTCAGCAGTACGCAAAGAAATATTTCGCGAATAAGTTCTTCGGTTCCACTTAAGACTAGAGCCCCCCAGGAAGTCACCGTGAAAAACGGGTGTTCAACAGTGAGTCATGCTATTGTTTGAAACCCTGCAGCACACACGCAAATACGTTACATGAAAGTCATGTCGTGAAAGGAGTCTCTTAAAGGCATGTTAAAATGCGAAGCAAAAGCGTAGAATCCCGCCAGGCGTGAAAACACGCGAGTTGCGCATTGAGTGGTTGTTTTAATAAAGATAACATTAATATACATAATAGCTATTATAGGCGAGCGCATGGCGAGGAAAAATGTCTTAAAAAATAATGGAGTATTTATAGATATCTGCTGTAAGCTATCATGACCAAGCAGTTAGCCATCCAGTAGGTCTTGCTGTATTGATATTGCCAGAGCTTCTAAATGTCGGCAGCACATAAACATGGGTGTATGGAGTAGATACAGTCTTTAGTCATAAAAAATAATACATTTAGTGCCAAGTCGTGTACTATGAATATAAGGAACATTTTCAGTATGAATAATGATTTCAAGCTTTCACGTGCCAAGGACAAAATGTGATTTAAAGACTCATTCTTAGTGGAGATCTTGAAAAACTTCGGCCATATTGTGTTCTTTAACGTGCCTTAGAAGCACTCTTTGCTGGACTAGTCGGTTAATGTTTCTGTACCAAGTTGTGCAGACCTCTGGCCTCATCCCTAGCTTTTTTTTTTCGACGTGCGAGAACGGCCATATTTTTATGGCTTGTCCAGGAGCGTGAGCTGACATTGCACAGCGCCCAACCCTGTAGCATTCAGCTTGCACCGTAATGCGATCGCCGCTGCTGGCACCGAACCCGGGACATCCCGATCAGCCTTCGTGTACCCTAACCATTGTACCACCGTGGCTGATGAAAGAGTTGTTTGCATCAGTTTTTCTTGTAATAACGTTAAAACAAGAAGGTTCAATTTGTAAAGACATAAACGCATATGCATTTTTTTTTTCTCTTTTCATTAGGATCATTTCTCGCAAGAACAGTTCGAGCCTTTGATTCTGAAAAATCTTGGTGTCAAGAAGTTGAAACAGGACGCTGTACCCAGCATCTTCGCACCATTTGTTCAAATCAAGCAAGAAGTGACAGGTGAGTCAAGGCCAGCACTGTGGATTCAGGTTGAATATGCCAATAGTGCGGTGACCATTACATAGGCCCAATTTAGAAGCCGCGTTCCAAGGAATTGCAAGAAATGAGAAGAGGCCGTCACTGTATGATGCATCATCGCTTCTCAACTTTCCCGTATCCGTCGTCTCGAAAGGTTCAACCTCTGAACAGTAGCATTGGAAAAGCTCCGTGCATGCTCTGTATATTAGAGCCTTCCGTAAGGGACGATAGCCCAGGTGAGGATTGATTCAACCAAAAACCAAGAATTGCAAATGCTAACTGAGTTTTATTTCCTGTTACTTCAGAGAAAAAGTTGTCGGGGCAACGAAGGGCCTAGAGAAAAAAATTCCTGCACGGTGACAGGCTCTGATTACAGCAGCGCACGTGGCTACAGAATGTAAATGCACCCATCCAGAGCGCCACTGAGTGCCGCACTCGCAGCGTCACCACAAACCGATGTTCTCTTCAAATGCACGTGAAGCCCAGAAAGCATGTGCTTTATATCAGTTCTGTTCTAGCTTGTTTGCATTAGAAAAGTTCAGGTTTATCTTCGTTGCATTTGTCTGCGTTCCACATTTGACAACAATAATCGAAGTAATAGTCAGCCGAAAAGAAATCTGATCAATATAAATTAAAAAATTAGCGTACTGTAAACTGAAACAAAAAACAACGTGGCAGCACACAATTGTTTTGCACTTAAACTTGGGATACAATGATCACACGCACACAATTGTTTTCAACCAGAAGTATTTATGGGCGAAAACATTACTTTGTATATATAGCTACGCATAGCTGCTCACCACAAACAATTAGTGTTAAATACGGCGCTCCGGCATCCCTCTCTAGTGTAGACTAGGAAGTCTTTTAGGCCCATGTTGCAAGGGTCTTTCTTTTTGATGGTGCTTCTGGAGCCATGGTGTAAGTATTTTGAGTAGTGTCGCTACAGCTGTGCTGGAAACAAGCTTTGAGTAGTGTCGCTACAGCTGGGCTAGAAGCAAGCTTTAGGTTTGAACGTGCAAGCTGCAAGTCTCACATATATACTGAGTATTACCTTAAGAATATTTTCGCGGAAAGCGATGAATAAAGACGTAACAAGTAAAAGAGAAAGGAAGGATACGGCTCGACTGTATGCTTCCCAACTCATACATGGGAAAATATTGAACTTATTCAAATATTTAAAACGTAAAATTAAGCCAGCCACAGACACCAAATATCACACCGTGCAAATCTGTTGCCTTGACCTAATGTAAGTTCTACTTTCGACTTACTAATTTGAGAAATAAACAATACTTTAAATAGAGTGCTCATGCAGCTGCCTGGGTTGACAAAATCATGTCAAATTTGTTGATAACCAGTTTATCCTTTCAAGTCATATTGGCATCTAATGTTTACTAGGTATCATTTGGAGACGCTGTTTTCCCATACGTCTTACGTGAAGACCAGCCTGCCAGTTTCTAGGAATTCGAACGGAACGTTGACGTGCAGGGAGCAGCCGCAATTTGCAATGAATTGTTTAAAGAAGTTACCAAGCTATAAAGTGATCTCTTCAGGCTAGCACTTGTCAAAATACGAAGATGCTGGTCTTCCACATATTGACGAGGCTCACGCTTAATGAACGTTTACTCGCTTTGTGAATGAACTATGCCACACTTGAATTTAGGCGACGTTCCAATTCGTTTCGCTGCCTTAACTGGCATCATACCTGTGTGCCAAATGTGTAGTACACAGTGTACTCCTGAGAAACATGAGCTGGAACACAAATATTTTTTTTTAAATGTCACAAAGTATGAAGGAGCCGAGCAAGCTTGACTATAAGCGTTCAAGTGAAGTGGTACATCTGGCAGTTGAAGGTATATTGAGAGCATTATTCATGCGCTTCTTCTTATCTGTATATACTCATCATCACCACTTAGGCCTGGGTTGCGGGGATCTGTCTCGGCCAATAAAGAAGAAGAGTTTTCAATAGTCAACTTTGCTTAACAAGTGGTGGGGGCTAACATGAGTAAGTGAGAAATTATTATTCTAATAATTTTGGTTTTACACCTTGAAATCACGGTGTCATTAGGTGGGATGCCGTAGGTAAGGACTACAGAAGTTTTGACCAGCTGGTGTTCTTTACGTAAACTAAACCCAACTACACGAGCCTCTGGCATTTCACCTCCGTGAAAAAGCGGTCGCCCTGGTGCGGATGTGGGTCCGTGATCTTGGCATAGTGTTCGAGCTCCATAGCCACTATAGACCGCCGTGACATATTACATAACAAGTTTTCGTTGAATGGACATGAGTTCGGTTTTGCAGCTCATATCGCTCTCAGCATTGCACGTGAAAACACAGCTGTATTATCTGCACCTATGAGTGAAAAAATTTGACAGCCACCTTCGTTACGCACAAATTTTGCTAAAGTTTGAAAATTTCTCATAGATACAAACTGTTTTTGTTTTCAGAAATTTCTACTGTCGACTGCAATGACCATTCTTTGACTTCAACGCATGGTAATAATAACACATCTTATGTGTAGGTATTCTAATATGCAGTTGCACTTAGGGGTATTATCTATATGGTGTATGCAGACATACCAAATTATTGGCCCTCGAATACGTCAGAAGCTACTCTGCACATTAGCGACATTCATACAGAAGGTGAGTTTGTTTTTGTTGCTGCGCTCAGTGACTATGGGATATGTGCTTATCGAAGGTAAAAGTTCACAACTGAATCTTCTTGCACGAACTATCTTTTTTGGCTATTTCCAGACACTCCTACTGCTGACTCCAAAAACAATTCTTTGAATTCCACGCAGGGTTATGAGACCATTTTTTTCTTTGAATTCTATTGTGCAGATTCATTTGGATGCATTCTATATATGCTGCACATTCTATATATGCTACATGCAGGCATGCACGATTTGCTGCCGACTACTTCGGAAAGCACTCTGCAGATTAGCGACATTTGTACGGATGATGAGCTGTTTTTGTGCAAAACGTAGTAATATATGAATATCTATTGATAAGTGTTAAGAAGGTGCACAACTGGCTCTTAGAATCTTCATTAGTCACAAGTTTTTCATAGTTTATGGAAATTACTGCCTATTTCCCTCCTAAAATCTCGATTTTTCGCTTCAGACACTTCTGCTGCCGGTTTCAAGGACACTTCTTTGAAGTGCACGGACGGTAATGAAACCATATTTTGTTTACGGGAATCGCTCGGGGCAGTTTCACTTAAGCATATTTTATATATGGTGCATGCAGGCGTCCCGAATGAGTTGTCGCCAACGTCGGGAACCACTCTGCAAGTCATCGATGTCCACACGGCAGGTGAGCTCTTTTTTTTTTTTTGCAGGGCACAGTCGCAGTTTGCGATGAATTGCCCGAGCTATAAAGTGACCTCTTTAGGCTAACACATGTCAAAATATGAAGATGCTGGTCTTTTACATATTGCCGGGGCTTTCAGAAAAATTTATGCCTTTGAGAAAGAACTACGCCACACTTGTGTTTAAGCGACGTTCCAATTCGTTTTGCTGCCCTAACTGGAATCATACCTGTGCGCCTATAGTGTAGTACGCAGTGTACTCCTGAGAAACATGAGCTGGTTTCACTTAAGCATAATTCATATATGGTGCATCCAGGCATACCGAATTTGTTGTCAGAAACATCGGAAAACACTCTGCAAATTACCGACATTCATATGAAAGGGGAGCTTTTTTAAATTTTTGATGCTGCATGCAGTGACATTATGACTTTTGCTAATAAAGGTGAAAAAGTTCACTGCCGGCAAATCGTGCCGAAGTTAAAACATTCACAACTTACTTTCCTCGTACAATCTGTCCTGTTTCCAAGCACTTCTACTACCGACTTCAAGGACCATTGTTTCCATTCCACACACATAGAGCACATTTTGTTTGTTGGAATTAAGTTGTTCAGTTGTATTTAGACATATTCTATATATGCTGAATGCAAACACCCAGGTTCGGCTACGCCTAAAAGTACTCCGCAAATTCGCAATATTTGTATGCAAAATCAGCTTTTTTTCTGCAGGCTGCAGTGGCTATGTGATATTTGCTGGTATGTGTTAAAAATTATCACAGCCGGCGTCACAAATGTGCCTTAGCCATAACTTTATTAAAGGATGTGAAAACTACAGCTGATTTTCTTGATACAGTCAGTCGTTTTGTTTAGAGACACTTCTACTGCCCACTTGAAGGACCCGTTTTTCAAGTTTGGGGACGGTAATGAAAACACATCTTCTTTACGGGAATTGCTCGGGGCAGTTTCACTTAGGCATATTTTATATCTGGTGCATGCAGGCATCTCAAATTTTCAGTCGGCAACGTCAGAAACCACTCTGCAAATTACCGACATTCGTACGGCAGGTGAGCTCTTCTTCAGAGTGGTGCATACGGGGACTTATTCATCTTTCCTGATAGGGGTAAAAAAGTTAACAGCCGTTTCCTTGCATTCTTGTTAGCCATAAATTTCGTTAAAGTTAAAAATTCGCAAATGATTTTGTCATGCGAACTGACTTTTTGTTTCCAGACACTTCAACTAACGGCTTCAAGGACCCATCTTTAATTTGCAGGCAAGGTAAAGCGACACATTTTTTTACAGAAATTTTGTGGTGTGTTTTCATTAAGGCATTTTTTATATTTGTTGCATTCAGGCATCCCGAATTCGTTGTCGACGACATCAGACAGCACACTGAAATTTAGTGACATTTATATGGAAGGTGAACTTTCTTGTGCTGCATGTTGAGACTGTCTCGTCTTTGCTGATACGTGTGAACAAATCTACAGCGTGCTCTTTGCATCTTTGCTAGCCATAACTTTTGCATAGGTTATAGAATTCACAGATGAGTTTCCTGTTACAATCACTCTTGTTTTGCTTCCAGGCACTCTTAGTGATGATGTCAAGGACTCTTCTTTGCATTGCACGCACGGTAATGCAGGCTTATTTTGTTTACGAGAATTTCATGGGACAGTTCCATTGAGGATGATTCTATGTATGCTGGATGCAGACATCCAGGATTCGCTGGCACCTAGGTCGGAAAGCACGCTGCAAATCAGCAACATATGTACGGCAGGTGAGCTTCTTTTGTGTGCTGCTTGAAACCACCCACCTTGTTTTACGGAGAGCAATTATGGCACTCTGGTGATCATTGTGCAATATAAACAAATAAAGGAGAAGTGGCGAAGTTCTTTTTTTGACATGTCTTGCATACCATTTCTTGATACTTCATCACCATATTTGAGCTTATACGACATAGCGAAGGAAAGAAAAAACAGCAGTGGCTTTAGCAACATGTTTTCTTTTTATGCTTTGAGTGCCGCCATGGTGAGCAATTACGGTGCCCATTAGTTCACTGAATAACTGGTCCTTACTTTGTGAGTAGCCCCGAGTTATGTGTGCTGTTCAGTCGCATATCGATGATAGATCCTACAACAAAACTGTTGCAGCACTTTTACTGGTGGTGTGCCTATGTCTTTTGTTGATGGATTGTAATGTAATGAAATGTCAAAATATATGACTGGCACAGGTAGTAGGAAAAAAAACCCTTGACAAAAAAGACGTGTAGAAACTTACGGTGCAGGCACCGTACTGCGATTGTGCGGTAGCATCACGCATCGTTGGCATGCCCTAGTGGTTCACAGCCCAACGAGCAGCTCTTTAAGCTCAAACACCACAGTACGTCCAGAGAGAGGGAGATGGAAACGTAGTTGCAGAAAGGCAGGGAGGTTAAGCAGGAAGATACTTTACGGCATGAGGGGCATAGCCAAAATTATTTCAGTGACCCAGGCAGTCGTCATTGGTGTAATAATTGCAGCACCACGTGTACACAAAAGAGAAGGAAGCAAAGGACAAATAGAACTATAGAGAAAAGAAGAGGAAATAGTAAGAAAAACCAAATTACGAGAAAAATTAGAAATATTACGGAAGAGACAAAGAAAGCAAGATAAAAGAAAAGAAACAAGCCCGGTCGTCCAGCACCGGACTTCCATCAGGTTTGGCACTTCTAGCGTAAACAGGGCTTTTTTTTCTTTTGGAGGGGAATGGTAAAGTGTCATAGAATATCGTTTCAGATGCAGGTTTTTGATTCGAAGGCCATGGTATGCCTTTAGGGATGCCAGAAGAAAAGCTTCCTCTTGCTTTGTGCTCATTTGCGACTCCCACTTTTTCAGGTGCGTTTTCTGAGGAACTTTCACGTGCTTTTGATTGTCCTGATAGTAGTTGCCGTTAGCAATATCGAGCTCTCCGTAAATATTTAAACACAGGTCTACCTTTTGTTCGAAATATCTCCCATAACTAGCTGTTGACCTATTTGCGTGATCAAAAGAACTCGACCTATGTTCGTGAACAAGGCTAATAATATTACTGGGATAATGAAGCTCTGATGTCGCGCCCGGTGTTCAACCAGCAGCGTATGCTGCATTCGTAGCGTATATCTGTACATTCTCAACGAAATGACTACCCACCACAGAAGTAATAAAAAGAATAAAATTTAATACTCCGATAAAATATTGTTATTACAATAAAACATTACTCTAATAAAACGGCACACTATAGTTACCTTTCAGATAACGGGGCTCCACACACCCCCGTACTAAGTGAAGATCTGTTGTCGACTGGTAGCACCAGTGCCCACTGGTAGATGGGTGTGAACCACAGAACAGATTTCTTCACGTGACATTATTGTCATCATTATGATATTCCCTAAACCATGCTTTGGTACGCAGATGATTGACCCACAATATGTCTGGAGCATTCTTATTGGGTCATTTCATGCCAAACGTTCCAACAGTTTTGGCGACCATCTCAAACGTATTTGAAAAATAAATTTGTGCTGGTTTACTCCATTGAAGACAGTAAAGCGGTGAAATGTTCCCGAGAGAAAAAAATCTTCCGTCACACGGCTGCTTTCTGAACTTCCTGGAATGTCGCTTAGGTGTTTTTGTGGAAACATTTCTTTTAAAATTACTGCTCCACTTTTCTATAAAAATTTAGTCTACATGTTAACTAAAGGTTCTTCTGTAAGGTGTTTGAAGCTTAGTAATAATAATGCAAGTTTACTGGTACATACACACCCGAAAATTCAGCCAAAATGTGTTATGTTGTCATTTTTATATTGGAAAACTGCACTTTGTATTAATATCTGAGTAATGAATACTTACTTCAGAGAAGGTATTTTTTGAGGAACAAAAGTTTTTAGCGCTCTCAAGTTGATAAAATTTAGAACGAAAATTCACAAGTTTTGAAGAAGTGTCTCTTTTGTCCTTATTTGGTACACAATCTGAATCTTGTGGTGTTCCTAATAAAATTGATATTTATGCATAAATCGAAAGCACCTAAACAGTTCTTTTTATAGGGCAAATCTTATTATTACAATTTTTGTTCAAGAAAGAAAATAGTTTTTTAAAATTTCCCATTAATGGCAATCTTCCCAATTGGTCATATGACAGGTGCTACCTTAAAATTCCCTATTTACATCAATGGGAAAGTACAAAAATTATTCTCTTCTTTAAAAGGAAAAATGTGATGATAAAATTAGCCACATAAAAAGCAGCTTATTTGCTTTTGACTTACTTGTGAAGGTGATTACTAATAAGACCACCACATAGTTCAAATTGCGTTTCAATTTGGGCAAAAAGGACACATTTTCGTGATTTGTGAATTTTTCTCGTAAAGTTGAGCAACTTGAGAGGCCTAAAGAAATTTTTCGCTCAAAATATACCTTCTTTGACGTAAGTATTCATTACTCAGATAGTCATATTAAGTGCAGCAATGCTATTGAAAAAAAAATGTGAACATAACACCTTGTGGCCTGATTCTTGGAGGGGTATGTGCAAGTAAAATTATACTAATGTCACTGAACTTCAAGCACCTTACACAGGGACCTTTGTTTAACATTAAAACCAAATTTCGTATAGAAAAAATGCGGTACTTCTAAAATTAATTTTTCCACGAACAGCACCCAACTGACATTCCAGGAAGTTCAGAAAACAGCCATGTGACAAAAAAATTGTTTTTTCCGAAATATTATAGCAGTTCAAATTTTTCAATGCTGTAAATCAGCATAATTTTTTTATTACATTTGAGCTCGTCCCCAAAATGACTGGGACGTTTGACGTGGAATGACCCTATTGCATTTAGCCTTGCTTATTTGCAATACGCATGCACGTTACAAAGGCTTGTTACAAGGCATTTTTTGTTTCGCTTTTCAAAATATTTGTGTCGACATATAACTTTTTTCCAAGGTGCCCTGCATATTTTGTTACATACATGAGGTAAACGCTGTAGAACCCTGCGAGCATTCTTCCAGCACGCTTGTTCGAAAAAATGTTATACAAAATTTACAACCAGTAACGTGTTCTTTTGTGTGTTTATGTTTAGGCTAAAAAATACATGAATATGATCGTGGCCTCAAAGATAAACAAATCCCTGTTATTTATGCGGTTGCCAATAGGCTATTCATGCACGCTTTGCTTTTAATACAACGACCGCGATTAGCACCGGTAGCTTGAGGCCGGATCTCATCACGGTGGTCAAGCACGGCACCAGACGCGCGGACTTTCGCAGTTTGCTGTCTGAACTCCTTTCATAGCTTCGGCAGCGTTGCATCTGATGTACGAAACAGTAAACCGAGAGATCGACCTCATAGGTCAGCAAAATTTGTATAGCTCACTGAGATTCACTCTTGATTTATGAAGTAAACTTCGCGCTCACGGCTCACCCGGACTGAGACTCTCCAAAAGTTTCTGAGCCAGACTAGTTCGGACTCACGCCCACGAAACTTTTGTTCAAACTGATTCACTGTTGACTCAAAGCCACCGTAACATTATTCACGCAGACTCGCTCGCACTACGACTCACGGCCCGATTTAAGTCACAGTGTGTCGACCAATGACTTGAGTGTGCTGACGTATGGTCGACATATGTTTGTATATGACCTGTTTTCCAGCAAATACGGTAATTATTTACGCAGCCAATTCATCAGTCTACAATGGCACCTTGGTTTGCCAATGGCCGCCTCCAGAGGGCCAGAGCCTTCCTTCATTAAGCAACGCCGAGCTGCACAAACGCATGCTGGATCTCGAATCTAAATTGGAAAGTGCTCGACGCAAAGTGCAACTGGCGAACCGTATCAAGAACAAAGTGACTAAAGAATATGAGAAACTGAAGGCCGAGCTGTCTCACTACTTGGCCCCGGATCAGCTGAACTCTATGGCGAAGAACTCGAGGGGGTCACTGTGGTCGGAGGACACCATTCGTAAAGCGCTGAAAGTGAGATTGGCCTGCGGGTCCCGCGGTTACAACCTGGCCAAGAAAACCCTCGCCCCTCTGCCATCTCAACGTACGCTGCAGAGGCATTTGGAAGTACTGAAGTCCACACCGGGCGCAGTGCCAGAACTCCTACAGGCCCTCTCTGATGAGGTAATTAAAAACAAACAAAGCATGGTCTGGTTTTATATCATTAGCAGCACAATGAAAGAGCAGTGCAATGCGTCAAGGAATGGAATGCATAGGATTGCACACAGAAAAGAAAGGGGGGGGGGAGTGGATGGGGGGCACTAGGGTGTGACTGCTCTTTTAGTCAGCTAAGAGGTGGGTTTTACTCTCTAATGTGATTTTACCCTCTAAATGTGAATAGCTAAATGTGATTTTACCCACACTTTGACTTAGAAAGCGGGCCGCTGCGATAAGCACTCCTATCAATGCAGGTTTTCTATGTCTATACTGGAGCTTAAGGAGACGTTCTAGCCATGTCTCTGTAAGAATTTCACAACGCTCTTGGTACTTCATAAATATATATATATTTTTGGCAGAGTTGGTTCACTATGAAGCAAGGAAGTGCCAATGTGAACAGAAATGCACAAGATAAAGGGAGGGTGCGTGGCATTTTTCTTCTGGGTATCTGTTTCTGCTGGCACTTACACTCTGAGCTGGAAGCAAGGTTAATTGTTCTCAATTTAGAGCTCATTATAATCTGATTGCTGTGGTTGCGACTCCATCCCCCAAACTGCTGCACAGGAGTCCTTTAATATATTTGCTCGAACACCATGCTAGCTCTTAGAGAGGTAACGAGATAGCATGCTGGCACGATGCATCCAGGTTTCTGTGACTTGGTTCCTAGCGGGGCTTTGACAGCTTACCTATTGTGATTCAGGTGTGAACACAATGTTGCCTATTATGTAGGTATTAATAATACCTCTGTTACATGACCACCACAGAATTATATTTAAGTGCATCAGTGTGTAACTCTATTTAGGTGCTGATTGTGTAATAGTAGCAAACTCAGTTTCCTTTATTATTGCTGACCGTTTTACAAGAAAAAAAATGTTTGACCAGTCTCTCTTTTGTTGCATTTCTTCAGGTCAACAGCATGGAGGACCCCGAAAAACACGTCATTGACGTTGGTGAAGTTGAAATCCAGCCCGATAAGACTGTTGACCTAAATAGTGAACAGGTACTCGGCGTATCGGCAGACCCGTTGACGGACACTCCCGAGTGACATATCTTCGAATGCGTTGACTCTCAGTTCCGAATGTACGACATGTGTTACAAACATTGTCGTTGATACGTGTCGTACATTGAGATGAGTTTTGGCGCGCACTCTCACATGACAGAAATGGCAGTGTGCCTTGTAGAAACTATCTACAAAGTTGGCATCATCGGAAAGTGCTTTTTTATGTTATCGAATGCAGTTGCAGTCGATGTCCTGCTTTCTAGTCATCACACCTAAGATTTGAGTGTCAAGTGTAGGACCCACTCGCACGACTTGTGAAGCCGAAGAAGAGATGGTACACGTGTTGTCATGTCTATGCAATACACACCACAGTGATCCATGTTTTGTTAGAATCTGCATTAACGTAAGAGAACATTGTTCTTGTTGTTTGTTTTTTAGGCATCTTGTTCTCATCTTGGTACAAAATATTCTAGCTTATCGAAGTCAGTGGTTCTGCATGGTTTGTGTTCAAGTTTTTTGTTGTAACTTTTTGTCATGCAGAATACATGCGCCTGCATACATTTAAATCATATAACTTGAAAACGATACTTCGTCTGGAAACATCACTTGTCCTTGCAGAGCTTTTGCTGGCAGCACTACATTGGTACTGTTGGCACTCAGCTCATGTTCATTTGTTAAAAAATACTCTGAAATTGTTTTATTCTGAAGAAATTTTATTCGCATTACCATGTGCTCTGTGGCTTGAAGCTTAGGACTTAATATCTTCGATGCAAAATTTTACTTGAACATCACAGCCCAGTTCTCAACATCTTCGTCATCTGGGAATCTGCAATGGAGCCAACGTTTCTACATAAGGACACTGCAACTCGTTTGAAAACAAGTCCACTTGTCTAGGCGTGGGCTGCAGCGCACACCATTTGAATATTTTTTATTGCAAGCTTCCATTTTTCTTTCTGAAATTACAGGCTGTACTCCTAAATAATACAGACTGTTCTGTGAGACTAGGGCCCGTATTCACAAACGCTCCTTCACTCAAGGGCTCCCCTCGACTTGACAAAGTCAAGGTGGAGCGTGCTCCTCAACTCAAGGGGAAGCTGTGTTTCATGAACGCTCCTCCACACTTCCTTCGCCAAGGAAGGCCTTGAAAATGCTCCCTTCACTTGAGTGAACTGCATACGCCGAGAAATGCGCCTGATAACGAGAGTATTCGCAATTGTGGTTAAGAATTGCCTATCTATAATCATTAAGAGAACGTCTTTTCTAGTTATTCTTTTTTCTAAATTGACATTACAGCAAAATACGTGCATTTAGAGTGGTAGTGTTGTTTCCCTAAGCCTTGTGCTGATAGAGTTAGCGAAACCCTCCTTCAAGTCTGGGAACAGTCGAACCCAGGCAGCTGAACGAACAGCTGATGGCATTTCGTCTGCTGCTGAACGTGTCTACCTGCTTAGTTTATTTTGTCTTGTATGCGTCTATTATGGCAGTGTATATTTGCGGTAGTGTTTGCGTGTGTGTCGTTTGAGAGCCTACTTTCGCCGGGGTGACTAACAAACTACGTGAGTGATGACGGGAAGCGCAATAGATGGTTTGTTGCTTTGTTTACTTTCGCTTTACTGAGAGCCTTCTGATCACTAATGTAGCCACCGAGTGTATAACGCGGTGGAATGAGTATTTTTTACTATATATCACAGTATGTTGGCGTGCTTTTAGAATTCACCACCGCATTATGTATAAGGATTACTCGTACGTAAATTCGTTCTCGCTACGGGAGTACGTGCACAGTTCCTAATTTCAGGGGCCTGTGCAATGTTTATTTTTCTCATTTACTGCGAATTTCACCGTGGCGCTTTTGTAGTTGTTCCTCTGCGTATAATATGAAATTTGAAAGACATTGCTCGCAACTGATATTCAAGGTTATAGCAGGGTAGCGTTAAAAACTAGGCATGTTATACTCGTGGTTGAGTGTTCGAATTAGACTGCTACGCAAGTTAAGAAAAGCGATCGTGTGCCTTTCTTTCACTATTGGCGAAAAATACATTTTAAAGTTGTTTTCTTCATTTAGTAACATATATGGTCGGTTAACAGGGACTGGTGTGTGTGTGTGTTTGTCAACTTTAACATTTTGAACTTCCAAGGAATAAGTTATTGTTTTTGCATTGTTTTTCTATTTGCCCTGCATTTGTGGATGCGTCTATTTTG
Organism: Rhipicephalus microplus; assembly: GCF_043290135.1. NCBI lineage: Eukaryota > Metazoa > Arthropoda > Arachnida > Ixodida > Ixodidae > Rhipicephalus > Rhipicephalus microplus. The sequence continues at coordinate 73,178,831 of NC_134707.1, read as the reverse complement.
ACAGATTCGTATAAAAGTAACCTTTAAATTTGTGTAGCTTCCGTCTCCAAGTTCACACAGCGGCAACGTCTTAAATTTTTTTCCGTCTCCTTCATCTGCATGCTCAGAAGCACAATCATTAGTGCATGAATGACCTTCGCACTAATGTTTCGGATTTTATTTGCAATATAACTACTGGAAATACCTGTTGAAAAGGATCGTGGTGTCTGTGCTGCATTCCAAAGCCCCGGCACAACATAAATTATAGGGGATGTTTTATTTTTTTGGAAATCGTAAAATTGAAGCCGCGTCTGACTTTTGGCGCTGTTCTGTTTTAAAAACTATCCTGTGGGTTCTCTCAACCTTCGAGAAAGTGTCGTCAAGAGCAGCGTATATTATTCTGCTGATTTATTGAAGACCAGTGCAACAAAGCGGTGAAAAATGCTCAAGAGTATTGCAGTCATCGCGGATACATCTGGTCAGAACCCTGTAAATAAAATATCCGCTATTGCTGCATCATTAGCAAGTCTACCAGTTAGAACCACGCCATCTCAGTTCCGTGGAAGAGGAGTGGTGCTGCTTTATATAAAACAAGTTTGATTTTCCTAGAACTGCTTTCCTGTAGAATCGGAGAAGTGGTTTTTGCAGTCCTGTCTCATCATGAAAAGACAAACACGACGATAATTATGTATTGATAAATGAACAAAACAGAAGTTGTGAACGGCAAATGGACTTTTATTACACGTGGCTGATGAGGAGCAACGTGGCAAACATAAGAATGCAAATGAAAAGTGTTCATCAATCAAACATATGCAACCTACACACTGTAAAGATAAAGTACGAGCTCGGAGGACATCATAAATAAGATTAAGGAAGTAGACACCATAGCGCACCTAATGCAGTCCCCTATAAACATCCCCTATAATTTATGTTGTGCCGGGGCTTTGGAATGCAGCACAGACACCACGTTCCTTTTCAACAGGTATTTCCCGTAGTTATATTGCAAATAAAATCCAAAACATTAGTGTGAAGGTCATTCATGCACTAACGATTGTGCTTCTGAGCATGCAGATGAAGGAGACGGGAAAAAATTTAAGACGTTGCCGCTGTGTGAACTTGGAGACGGAAGCTACAGAAATTTGAAGGTTACTTCTGTGCGAATCTGTCAAATTAGACGCGTCCACAATTGCAGGGCAGATAGAAAAACGATGCAAAAACAATAACTTATTCCTCGGAAGTTTAAAACGTTAAAGTTGACACACACACACACACCAGTCCTTGTTAACCGACTATATATGTTACTAAACGAAGAAAACAACTTTAAAATGTATTTTTCGGCAATAGTGAAAGAAAGGCACACGATTGCTTTCCTAACTTGCGTAGCAGTCTAATTCGAACGCTCAGCCACGAGTATAACATGCCTAGTTTTTAACGCTACCCTGGTATAACCTTGAATATTAGCTGCGAGCAATGTCTTTCAAATTTCCAAGTACACGCACAGGAACAACTACGAAAGCGCCACGGTGAAATTTGCACTAAATGAGAAAAATAAACATTGCACAGGCCCCTGAAATTAGGAACTGTGCACGTACTCCCGTAGCGAGAACGAATTTACGTACGAGTAATCCTTATACATAATGCGGTGGTGAATGCTAAAAGCACGCCAACATACTGTGATATATAGTAAAAAACACTCATTCCACCGCGTTATACATTCGGTGGCTACATTTGTTATCAGAAGGCTCTCAGTAAAGTGAAAGTAAACAAAGCAACAAGCCATCTATTGCGCTTCCTGTCATCACACACGCAAACACTACCGTAAATATAAACTGCCATTAATAGGCGCATACATGACAAAATAAACTAAGCAGGTAGACACGTTCAGCAGCAGACGAAATGCCATCAGCTGTTTGTTCAGCTGCCTGGGTGTGACTGTTGCCAGACTTGAAGCAAGGTTTCGCTAACTCTATCAGCAAAAGGCATAGGGAAACAACACTACCACTCTAAATGCACGTATTTTGCTGTAATGTCAATTTAGAAAGAAGAATAACTAGAAAAAGCGTTCTTTTAATGTACAGAGATAGGAAATTCTTAACCACAATTGCGAATACTCTCGTTATCAGGCGCTTTTCTCGACGCTTGCAGTTCACTCAAGTGAAGGGAGCTTTTCCAAGGCCTCCCTTGGCGAAGGAAGTGTGGAGGAGCGTTCATGAAACGCAGCGGCCCCTTGAGTAGAGGAGCACGCTTCACCTTGACTTCGTCAAGTCGAGGGGAGCCCTTGAGTGAAGGAGGGTTTGTGAATACGGGCCTAAGGCTCTTGTTGTTCTAACTCAAGGAGCCTGCACCGAGGCTGGAATACCTCAAATTACATTCCTTACCTCAAATTACATTCACCTGACTAATTAACGAAACTTGTTTAAATATCCATGTATTTTCTTGTGCATAGTAATTCACTTGAGGGGTGTTGTAGTCCATGCTATTTTATGGGATAACCATTTTGTAAAGTCATGAAAGGTTCACGTAATTGGAGATATTCATCATGAAATAATAAGGGTGATACCGAAACTCACGGAACGCAGAAAACGCAGCCTGTTTTCTTCGTAAGATGGGAACCACACATGACGACTGTGATTGTAACTCGGCGCTCGTCCGTCTCACTGTCCTGTGTTTCGCGGTGTTGCTAACTTCCTTGAACGTAAGCAAGGAGCGGATGGAACTTGAATCAAGGCACAAAAAAGCATATTCTGGACAGGAACATCAGCAATTACACTAAAAGACACAAGTATAGGCAGCTGATTCTTAGGGAGCAAGAAAACGTCGATGTTTCGGTGTTGGTTTGGACAACGTAGAAGGAACAGATAAGCACCAATTAACACACGCAATGGTAAGGCTATTGAAGGCGCTGGCGAGATGACTTGCCGCTTTTCGAGAAAAGAAATGGCCATAAGGCGCCTTACTTCGAATTTTAGGGGTGGTGTTGTTGGTGGTGGTGATGATGCAACAGTCGTCGTTAGTCTAGCTTACATGGCCGGTAGTTGTTCTACCTGAGCTTTTTTTATTGACTTCAATTCCAAAGTGGGATGGGATCCACTGAAACTTGACATTAAAGCTATTGCCGAGGAGGTGTTTGATGAGCACCAGATACAGCCTTGAGGACGTTCCTTGAGGTAGGCAATGTTGCAGTGGTTGTGATGGCGGCTGTGAATCCGTCAGCACTGCTACATCTCGTGAAGAAACGGATCACAATTTTCTGAAACCTAAGGTGATTGCGGTGCTTCCCACCGATGTAGACAACATGACACAATCCAGGCGACCCGTATATGACATGCCTAGAGAGGGTATGCAGAAAGCGGCTTTTCAGCTATCCATTGGTATGCATAACCATCTGCCGGTGTACTCTGTTAGGTGATCGCGGTAAGTGGCACTCAATTGTTCCAACACAAAAAAACATTGCTTCCGAAGCTGGAACAGTGATATCCGCCGGCAGCTTAGGAATCCCGAAGAGACAGATAGCAACGTTACAAGACCAAGCAGGATTTCGTACATGCTACTCAACAATAGACCGTATTCATGCCATCAATAACGTGACAGCAGAATGTGTGAAAAACAATCACCCCTTATGCAACAAATAACCGGTCCGCAGACGTTAGGTGGATACCACCCGTTTATTCGTCATGGAGCCCAAGCTGTTCATTTCTAGCGCGTGCCTATCCCCACTTCGCCCTCTTCGACAATCTGGCCCGCTCCAAGGGAATATTTTGCAACATCCTCCCAGGGTAGCCAAGATGCATGCATCGATGAAGTCTGCACCACTCCAGGTTGCTCCGATCCAGACTATTATTCGACATCATCCCAGAGAGGCCAAGAAGAATTGTACCTACCGAGAGCGCAGTATGTGTTAAAACGAACTTGCTTTGCTACCGGAATCGTCTGTGCACTACGGCTGTTGATTTGCGTCTGTCGCACCCCTTGCCGTCGGTGGAACCGATGCTGATGAGGCGGAGGCTCTTCTTGGCATGTGTTAGGCCGACGTACTCGGCGTGCATAATTACGAAGACGTGATGCCTATCGTAGTAGTCGCCCAAACGCTGGCTGGTCTGGGACGAGTTGTTTAAGTATGGCGTCACGAACACGCTGGCGCTCACGACGCCGGTGCACGCGGCAGTGATGAGCGTCGACCAGCTTGGCCGGCGTCTCACCCTCTTCCAAGTTCCTGCCGCTAGAGACTGCGTAGTCAGGTTGATGACACTTATTTTCTGTGGAGATACCTTGCTCCCATACAGACAGATAATGGTGCTTGTTTAAGGTTCGCGAAGGCCCTTTATCTCTCCTGATGGTACCAAATCACCACATTGAAGATATGTCTGTGTGCGTTATAGAAGGATTCCGGCCCAAGACAAACCGTGCACTAGATGCTGTCATATGACAAGGACCCACGTAGCATCCAACCAAACATTGTCTCTATTGCTGCCAGCGCTTCGGTTACGCGGTCAATATTGCCGGTGGTGACCTTGGAATAGGTGTCCGATCCTATGATGACACTGATCTTGCCCGGTTGCAACGTATTTGGTTGAAAGTTGTCAGCTGCGTTGTATCCCCGATCTTCGAGCCGGTGCTAAATGTTGGGGTCGAGTGGTGGGCTTGCGACATAGCAAATTTCAAGAATCCTTGGCGCTTCGTAGGTAATTGCTTAATCGTCCAACTGACTTCGAAGACGCACGTTGACACGCTCGGTGCAGAGTCCCCTTCGTGACTTGGATCCTCTAAAAGTGACAAGGGAGAGCTTTTCTTTTGCCACGACGGAGCAGTGAAGCGTCCTTGTCAGGTGTGCACGAATGTACGTGCGCTGACCGCCGCTGTCCAGCAGTACCCGCATGAGGCGTCGGTGGTTTCCAGGCTCGGCCCAAATTCGACCTGTCTGTAACAATACGTGAGTGGACTTAATGTGACTCTGGGTGGTAGTGATCGTTCGCGTGGTTAATTGGGGCGATTGAGAAAATGCTGGGGATCCTGCGTTGAGGTGCGGATCTTCGGCTGGGCGTGATAACTCGCAGAGAATGATCAAGTGGCGTCGCTGGCAGGTACCACACCTAAGATTGAATGACTTCCTGCACATTCTGGCCGTGTGGTTTTGTGTTTCACAGCGGAAGCGACAATCGTTCTACTGTAGCCTTGCCCGCTTCTCTTCAGCCGATAGGTTGGCATTGCAATCAGCGATCATGTGATCCTTGCTGTGGCAGAGTGAACACGCCGGTCTAACAGGCAACGTAGAGCCCGTCAGGGCGGACGCTGACGGTATAATTTTTGTGCCATGCGTTTCTTCGGATATGTGGGTTCTGGCTTCGTCTTGCGACACACGACGAGACTGTAACCGGCCCTCCTCACGGGTTTCCACTTGAATGCGGAGAAAAGTGAATAACTCCTTGGCGTTAGCCGAGTACCTTAGCCACTAGACCACTGCGGTGAGATTTGCCTTTTATAGGCTTACTAAAACGTGTCATTGGGTAAGTTGGTTCTTACTGAAGAAATATCACGGACGCACATCAAATAAACGAAAAGAAAAAAGGAGACAGGAGAAGGAGTCATCGTGTCTCACTATACACGCTCCCTATTGACGCCCTATCCCCTATTTACATCCTCCTTTTACGCACTATCCAGTCCCCTTTTTTTTCTTTTTGTGTATTCGGGGTGCGGCTTTTACATTTTTTCAGTAAACTTGGCTTAGAGGTGGCTCGAATCTGAGAAGTATGGAGGCGAGATAAAAATCTACGCTGTTCGAAGTAGGCAATGGTAGGCTGTGAAGTGCTCTCGCACATTCGGCGCCAGCAACTTTCCTTGCAGTTTATAAAAAACTCGAAAAAGTAGAGTAAACGAAAGAGTAGTGTCTGTTTCATATACTTAGAACGCTGATGGATTGGCTGCAGCAAGCAGAGGCATGGAAGAGGTGGGGTTCAGGAAGAGGTTCGCATGGCAACTACAAGCTCGTAGAGTTACGACCTAGCTTTGCGGCCCCGGATACCCGGGATTGAGATGTCGAGGCAGCTAGAAGGTGAACCTAAAGGAGAGTTTATCCACATTATATACATGGCGAGCACTTAGAATGAGCAAAGAGGCTCATTTTGAAGGGCACGTCTTCCCTGGTGCGTAGTTCGGGCAATTGGTGCAGATTTCACTGTCCATTTACATGACACACACCACTTCTGAGAGTGATGCCGACACCAGCCCAGATAAGCGTCCACTATCCAGGCATGGTCACTGCACTGCAACGTGTCACCAACGTGGCTCTTCCTTTCCGTGTGAGTGTCGCTGGGGGAGGGGTCCTCCGCACAGACGACAAGATACATAAAAAGTGGTCGACGTAACAAAGTTGAAATGGGTTCGTTGAACTGCTCGCTTAATTAGCGAGGCGAGTGGCGGCTGATGCCACTGTCTTTTCCTAAGAACATGTTGCGTCCGTGGAAACTTCTGTGTTTGTCTCGGTGAACTGTTTACGGCAACTGACGGCACGGCGCCTCGCTTCTTGGCTGGGAAAAACAATACAGGGCGAGCATTGGCTGTCAAGCCTTATACGATTTGTGCGAAGATCCAAGAACGCCTCTTTCTTGTCTCCCCGAGTGCCGGTCGTAACAGTGGAGCACTGGGAGACATACATAGATCTCCCGGCATTGTACCAACAGCTCTTTAGGAACGCTGGTGTACTAAGGTGACGCAGAATATTACAATAAAATTTGCCTTCTGAAGCTGCTTGCGTGCGTGTTTTGTAAATAATCCGCCGAAGCTCCGTGAACAACGTGAATAGTTTAGCTATTTTTTTGATGTTATGAGACACAAGACACTTTTTGCCGAAGATCATTTATTTATCTCAAAAATACAACTGTAAAAGTTACTTAGCCTAGTAGCTAATACTTGGTTCTTTCGCTGTGAACAGTGGATTACTGTACAAATAAATATCTTAAGGTGTCGTCGAATCAACGTTAGTAGTACAAATTGTATTGAGTTTTGTTCCTGTAAAAGTGGTGTTTTACAGCGAAAGCTGTTATAAGATCACTACTCGGGTCATGCACAGCTGTCCGCCACCGCCGGTGTCCGTAACCATATCGGGTGGAAGTAGAAAAAAAAAAACCTAGCACTAATGGCACATTGGGGCTCAATCTCGGATCCACCGGCTGCCAACCCAGTATTCGACCACTGAGCTACGCCGGAACTCGTGGTTTGTTGGCATGCGAGACTTCGATCCCCTCACCGACTATGGAGGGATCCTGGCGGCATACAGAGAGGCCAGAAGAGCCTTTCCACGCCCGCATCGTGAACTGTCATGTGCGGAAGCAGTGAAGCTCCGACAACTGCAGACAGAATGCGTGCTAACGCCAGCATTGGCCCGACACGTATGCCCCGACATGTTTGTGGACGCAAAGTGTAGCGTTTGCGAACATGAACTAGCCACCTTCCGCCACATCATTTGGGGCGGCTCTAACAGTGGTGTGAACAATGGGAATGGGCAGTGCCAGGACGCCACGTATCCCGAAGAGGTGGGTGCATGGATACGCTCCGAAGACTCAACCACGCAACGAAGGGCCATCTAGCGGCTTGAGGAGGCCCTAGCAAAGCAGAGGAGAAAGGGAGCCGACGCCCCGGACAACGGGAGCGGAGGAGCCCGAGTATCCAAAGCCTAGCCGGAGCACAACGTCCTCAAGATCTAGGGCCTGGTACTATAGGACTCTATTAGCCGTAGTCTTCATATATATGGAATACCCGCGCCCTGCGTGGCTTGTGACTTCCCGCAAGCGAGATGCGTAAATAAACGTTGTTTCTCTCTCATTCCTCAGCGTCCTCAGCCTCTGCATGAACAATTGGCACAAAATTTCTTGCAAGTGTTTAGCGGATACGACACTACTCAGAAGAATGACGAAAAATAGCATAACGAATGCCAGCCTACTACCCCCTAAATTTATTATTAATGCTCTAGTGAGTGTCAAGCAAGGGTGCTTGCAGTAGTTACCCAATGAGTGTTTTGAGGAGGGGGGGGGGGATTGTGAAATAGCACTTCATTAATGCGCGCCAAATTATGGTGTTTTCTAGTGTCCTTTTGACCGATTACTTTGGAAAACGCCAGAATTATTAAATAAGGTGATGTTATTATTATAAATATGAAGTTAAAGCATTCAAAAGTCAACATTAGTATAAAGCTTATAATCAAAAAGAAAATTCGTAAATGAAAATTGTAGGGTCTGTGTTCCATCAAAATCAAAGCTTCGCGCTTCTTACGGGCTCTGTCTTTTATCTAGGAAGGCGTATGAAAGGATGTAGCGATATACACACAGGCGCGAAACACGACACGAGACGACACACGAGCGCTAACCACCAACAAGCGCATTTCTAGAACAGCATACACGGAATTTCATGCTACAGTTTCGCACCACTGTTCCTGCGTTACACACTCACCGCCTGCGGGCTGCCCCTCAGTTATAGAAACAGTGAGCTACCGTAACGAACGCTAACTTGATCGAAATTCGGGGCTTAACGCCCCAAAACCACCGTATGAATATGACAGCCGCTGCACCCGAATCTGAGCCCACGGGCATACAGCATTTTCACCTCCACCGCAAATGCAGCCGCCACAACTGGGATTCAATCTCGCGACCTGTGGCTCAGCAGCGACGATATGAATACTTATCGTGCGCTATTAGAAACCACCCAAATCTAAGGCAGCAGGCACAGCTAAATAAACTAGTTGGTTCGTCTTTTACCTGGATAAGGCGCGCACACACGAACGAAGAGAGGAAGAAAAAATTGGTTCCAAATTTGCATGTTATACCGCAAATGAAGTTGAAAGACGATAGTCTTGCGTCTGGAGAGAGTGAACAAAACGTTTATTTGATGTTCTGCGCAAGAAAATTGGTGAAGGGTATTCTGGAGGCGCGGGGTTAGAGTGCCTCGAGCGTGTAGCGGAGGCGAACGAGCGCATCGAGGCACGTTAGACACAAGCGCCATCTGGCAGTTATCTTCAAAAACGAAGGCGTGCAGCCCGCGGAGAAAGATGCGTGCCAGTCTCGGAGGTGATAAGGTGTAGAACGCAAAGCGACGGGCAGGTGCCACCTCCGTGACGTCGTAGCAAAGCGTTGGAAACAACTTTTTGAGCAACGCGTTGCACTGTCAGCGCAGCGCGCGTTAAGTGCTACATTCCTTAGAGTAACTTGTGTGTGCCTCTTCTAGTATAAAAACAGACATAGAAAACTTCGAAGTGTTGTTATGGCGCCTCAGATATGCACAATAATTGTTTTTTTTTACCATCGCACAACGATGAACGCTAAACCTTTAGCAATATTGGTGGGCGCTGCGAATGTGGTTGGCCGTTCGGTGCCGTTTGAGGTATTGTTAGGGCGGACAAACAGACAAATGTATAGACAGAGAGACAGACAGACCAAAATTTTTCTGTCGAAGGTGCCCAAGAAGAACTATCGTCCTTAAGAAAAGGCAAACATAGGCGCTTCAGATGTGAGATTTTCAATATCCTGTCGGACCGATTGACCCTTATCTGCAGCACGCACGTCAAAAAGAGGGCGACGAGAACACACCCGCATTGTGCATGCGCGTGACAAGCGTCAGTGTCACAAAAGCCAAAGGGGGCGCAAAATGGCTGCCAGATAAGAAGGGAAGTGAGACATGCCCATGGGCCTTTTGGTGGCAGGGCGATGGGATGCGAGGACGGCCGCGTAGACGCGATGGTTTTTTCTTCCTCCATGAGTACCGTGGAACAGAGACCACGCTGGTTTCGGGCGTCCGCAAAGGCGAGTTGATGGCTCGTATTCTACTGGTAGTGGCGTGTGAGTATGCTCTCATGCCGTTATGTTTCGCACCATATGTTTCGATGACTTCTAGTCTGCTGGGTTTGTTAGTTCCGCAATTTCCGTCTGCCTCTGTGCGTTAGTTCTGTGTTGTGCCGGTGCAGCAGGCTCTTTGTGATTATTTGAGCCGAGAATTAGAAGCGGTTCTTGTTGCCAGCGTTGCTGGCTCGTGTGGCTGTGGTTGTGATGTTGCAAAGGCGGGGTTAGCTTAAACTAAAAGGCCGGCATTTGTTCCACTTGAACAATACTGGGGTCAATCACCACATGTCATTCCGCCCAGTGCCTCGCAGAAAAGCTATAAGGATTCGTTGCACGCTCTTCATTGTCACCGTGTGTCCTTAGGGAAAAAGTGACATTTTCCAATGTCTCGTACTTTTGACAAACTTTTTGCAAGCTGCGTACCATCTCTGTTCCTTCTTTGTCAAACTGCGGGCACATCCAAATGAAATGTTCGATGCCACCGATGTCACCACAAACCGCACAAAACGGGAAGCGCTTTGCCCAGTCTTGAATGACCAAGCCAGCGTGTATGTAGAGCCAGTTCTTATTTATTGAAGCAGCGTCGCTTATTTTCTAGAAAGTCCGTGAACTACGCATAACTGATGCGGAAACTTGTGGATCGGACTGAAGTGATTGCGTATTACAGCCTTGTTGTTGATTTGATTGATTTGTGTGGTTCAACGTCCCTAAACCACGATATGATTATGATAGACGCCGTAGTGGAGGGCCTCGAAAATTTTGACCACATAGGGTTTTTAATGTGCACCCAAACCTGAGCACACGGGCCTACAACATTTCCGCCTCCATCGGAAATGCAGCCACCACAGCTGGGATTTGAGCCCGCGACCTGCGGGTCAGCAGCCGAGTACTTTAGCCACTAGACCACCGCGGCGGGACTACAGCCTTGTTGTTCTGGTAAGTTTTAAGAGCTCTTAGTTTTGGAACTCAAGTTCGCGCTTCGCGTGCGAGAGCATCAGCTTTTTCATTGCCTTCAATTCTAATGTGGGATGGGATCAACGAAAATTTACATTGATGCTCTTGCCGATTTGGTGTTTAATAAGCGTCAGTGATTTTCCTGTGATATTTTTGAGGTAGCCCTCGAAGCAGTCGTTTAACGCCGACTATATATGAGTCAGCACTACCACATCTCGTGCAGAAAGCGTTTGGAAGTTTCGCAAAACCACGGTGGTTGCTGTGCTATCTACTGTTGTGGATGACACAACACGATGCAGGCGGCCCGACCATGACCCGCCCAAGGAGGGTATGCAGAAAGCCGTTGCATAGCTATCCGCCTGTGTGCACATTGGTCCGTCAGTGTAAACTTGTAGGTGACCACGCTACATGGTGCTCAAATGGTACAAAACCAGAAACTTTGCTTCCTCAGCTGGAACAGTGCGTTTCGTTGTCAGTTTATGTACCCTGTAATTACCTGCAACGTCCACAAAAAGCCATGTCGGGTCGAGAGGGCTTCATTGACGCTATTTCAAGCGTAAATGTTGAAATGTGTTCAGTGCCGCGTGAAAGTGTGAGTCAGGTCTTGCTCTTAGCTGACGGAGAAGGGCCTTGCCCGTGGAGGACTCGCCCAGTCTTGATAGCTGCACCAACAAAGCCTGAGACGCAGGGAGGCAGGATGGTAGAGAATCGGCTTCATCGCTGACCCTTGCTTGACGCTGCCTAAGGGGCTCCCATCGCCAATCGAAGATTCTTCCTGTGCTCTGCCTCCAGGCGTTCAAACTGGCTTGGTGATGGCGACATCAGCAGCAGTTGGTGAAGAATTCAGCTTTTATGAGCTCAGCACTCAGCTTGAGCATCGACATACGATTGTTTCCCCAGCGTACACCTGCCATGCGGCGAAGAGTGTTGAGTCTATGCACAGATTCGCCACAATACCATCTACCGCTCGTCGACCTAGTAACTTAATCATCGATGATAACGCTCAGGAAACGACCACTTGTAGCTTGATGAATGAAATTGCCTCTTGTATTATAAGATGGGCGCTTTGACTCCTGCCGCGTCCCCGGGAATAGGATGAAGGCGGATTTATCCGCTGATAGAGACAGGTCAAATGTAGACAAATGACGTTCAATGATGGAAATGGTGCCCTGTGCTACCCTGGTCAGACGTTTGTGTTGGTACCTTGAGATTCAGATGCAGATAACGGCATAGTTGGATAATGTAACTGCTTTAAGGGCTGCTTACAGAGTACCAGGAAGGCTGGCCATGACAGCATTAAAAAGCAAAGGAGTTAGCATACTTCTTTGTGGAACGAGGAGGAAAACGCATCAGTCTTCGCTACTGACATTTCCAAGCTTAACCCAGACACACCAGTCTCTGATAAATTCATGTAGCAAACCAAGAGCACTTCTCGAAATACCCATGGCTTTGAGTCCGTTGACGATGCCTGTTTGAAGCACACAGTCACATTGCTTTCACAACGTCCATGAAGACGGCGAGTGTCGAGCGGCCGCTAACACGGTGGTGCTAGATTCGGTTTAGCAGGTCCAAAACAGTGTCCTGCAGGAAGTCCATAACACAAGTTTTTTTCGGGCATGGTGTCTTTTTCACCTATACAAAGGGCAACGATATCCTAAATGCAGCCTGTGAAGCTTTGTCCAGTATTCTGTGACCACACACGCAAGCACCGTGTTGTGCGCAGCTTGCGGACAGCTGGTCGATCGAACACTACTGAGAAAGACGTCTTTAAGACACTAAATGTGGGGATGTTGTGTTTTGTGCTTGTGGTTGTTGTACCACGATTCGGTGACGCCTGTAAGGTAAAATATGTGGCCTAGCTTTTCAGGGTCGTCCTACTGTCACCGGTTTGTTGTGGTCAAGACAATCATTCACGTCTGTGTCATCTGCACCGCTGAAGACTTTCGGGCCCCGTAGGCAACGATGCCTTGGGCAGATGACGAACTGGTATGAAGGCTACGGTAGATTGGCGTTGTTGGCCATGATGGGGCAAAAACGTGTGGTTTGGCAGCTCCAGCGTGTAGCGACAAAGATTAACAGCACCCTCCACCATAGGTGACAGGGTTTATTAGTTGTCTGAGTGCATATAGGCCTCAGTGGCGAGGCAGCGTGAAGGATCGCTCAGAGGCAGCAACAATACAAGCACGAGCCGAGCGAGGCGAGTGTTGGCGATTCTGCTCGAAGGGGGTGCATCTTCTTCTTCAAAGCACTATCTCCAGGGAAAGAACAAGTATTTGTCGGACACAGGCTGAATGTAATGAAGATATCTTTCCTGCTATTATAAAAAATTAGCCGTACGTTACATTGTTCCAAGCATGTGTGTACACCTGTGGCGATGATTGATTTGTGGGGTTTAACGTCCCAAAACCACCATATGATTATGAGAGACGCCGTAGTGGAGGACTCCGGAAATTTTGACCACCTGGGGTTCTTTAACGTGCACCCAACTCTGAGCACACGGGCCTACGACATTTCCGCCTCCATCGGAAATGCAGCCGCCGCAGCCGGGATTTGAACCCGCGACCTGCGGGTCAGCAGCCGAGTACCTTAGCCACTAGACCACCGTGGCGGGGCCACCTGTGGCGTTAAGATTCGGATTAGGATGTTGTAGGCAGGTGGTATTCAATAAACCCTAGTTGGTGTCTCGTGCTTTTAAATCGTCTCTGCCTCACTTGACGTCTGTTTTGTGCTCTACAAATCGCTTTACATGTGTGACTAACAGAGCTATTCACTGCAATATTTAGGAATGCGTGTCAGGTTGCAAGAAAAGAGCTAAAAGATATCGGCGAACTGCTATGAAACTGAAAGTGCGGTTGTACCAGCAGTGTTACTGTCGGGGTCTTGGAGGTCAGGGCCCCCAGTACGGGGGTATCCAAGGTGCAGCTCACGTACTCCACCGATGCTTCTTGGGGATCCTCTCGCTGGTTGTTTCTGGCATTCCTGCGCATGTCCGTGCTCATAGCGACACAGTATGAGTGGCTCAGCGTGGCGATTCTTGGCGATGTCACACTAGACCATCAGATAGGTATACAAGATCTCATATTGTCTATATACTCGTGTTGCAGCGTTGCAAAAAACACGCGAGTAATACATCTCATTGAGGGTAAGTAGTTTATGTTTTGCTGAAACAATCCGAATAGAAACTTTTTCGAAGAGCACTCACTCAGCGTCAAAGCAACCATGGCAGTTTCGCCCTACGTCCTGCTACATAGTATGTCTCGTACTGTTGTTTGCGTCCACACACCTGACCGCTGTCAGTCAGCCATTTGCGTCAGACAGTAGCAGCGTCGTCAACGGAAATTTTTAAACTTTTTTTCGTCCTTGTAAATAACCATTTATTTTAAATAAACGACTGCTTACGATGGATGCTATGCTTCTTCTGTACGCTTTATATCTTGCTGCCTGTGAAACAAAGTCGACGACACACACGTGGGACGCGCACCTTCTAGCTTGATATTCTGCTCCCAAACTATAGAGTTAACTTTGTACATATCCTCTCAACTGACGAGTCATCATTACCAACGTACTGTGCGGCTTTTTGTATTCCAACTGCCCACGAAAAAAAGAAAAAAGAAGGGTCATTAGTTATATCTGGACAGCTTAGACTGGTGCTGAATGTCTGGCATTGTAGTATAGATGCAGCCTACGTGAAATTATAGGTGGCCAAGTAATCGCAGTCAGATCTAAGCATAAATGACGTACGAATGAAAAGTACCAGCGCACATTATCATGCATGCTATTGATTGATATGTGGAGTTTATAGTCTCTAAATTACCATATGAATGTGAGAGACGCCGTAGTGCAGGGCTGCGAAAATTTAGACCACTTGGGGTTCTTTAACGTGTACACAAATATGAGCACACGGGCCTACAGCATTTTCGCCTCCATCGAAAATGCAGCTGGCCGATGGAGGAGAAAATGCTGAAGGCTATGTGCTAAAATTGGGGAGCATGTTAAAGAATCCCAGGTGGCCAAAATTCGCGGAGCCCTTCACTACGCGTCTTCATATTCATATGGTGGTTTTGGGACGTTAAACCTCACATATCAATAAAATATGCAGCCGCTGCAGCCGGGATTCGATTTAGTGACCTGCTGGTCAGCAGCCAGGTACCTTAGCCACTTAGCTTAGCCGAGTACCTTAGCCAATTGTCTTAAGTCAAGTCGGATCTCATGGCAACTGCGAGTATCTGATCTACGTTCAATCGTAATCTGAATACTCTCTGCTCGCGTTCAACACAGCTAGCGTGGTACTGGTGCGATTGTTACAAGGAAGGCGTCCAGCGGAGATTATGCTGAAATGCAGCACGTAACCGCAGTTCAAAAAGTCGCACAGCTGAAGTGACATGTAGTACATTTACGCATTTCAAAAGACATTCCCTGGAGTAGTTAAATAAATACAGCTACAAAACAGGTGACCTAGAGGTCACTCCTAATTACGGTGAAGGCTCACCGGTTGTTCCCACCTTTCGGCTTCATTGAAAATCGAGGACATCGCTCTTGTACTGGTTTTCGAGGTCCCACCTCTTCGACGCGATGGAAAGAGGGGCAGGAAGTGACCAGAAGGATCGGAAGCACACCCATAGGTAGTTTTGGTCGTAGTTTATCTCGTGCACGTGCCGACTGATGATGATGACAATGTCTATAGTATGGCTCTTGTTCACTGAGGAGGTTGACTAAGAATCGATGATAATAACTTTTAGGCCTTTGATGTTCCATCTGTGACAGTTTTTTTTTCTTCTCTTCTAATGGCGGCTTTAACAGGGTACTGTAGCTGATGGGGTTAGTGATCCATATAGCTTGTGGTGAATGTACGAACTTACAGCCCGGCGAAGTCATGGTCTTCCCAAAGAGAGAAAGTGAGCCCGACATGAACACTGTGAATAGAACTATTTTAATGAATGACTTGAACGCCAGTGCGCGCAGGACCATGGCGATGTCTCCGGCCTCGTGCAAAAGCAAGCGTTTCCTCGTCTACCCTCTGTGACGCCGATGCAGGTGCCGCTACAGAGAGCTCTCCTCTAGAGAAGAGGAAAGTCCGACGAACTATCGAAGCTCCAGTACACGCCATATGTTCAGGGTGTGGCGTAAGGAGGTAGCGTTCCGGAATTCAGTAGCGCTGCGTCGGTTGCGTCGCATGTTGCTGTGGCCGATGGCAACGTTGCTTCGAAGTAGGCAGGCTTGAGACGTTGGAGAGCAATTGTGTCAGACCGGCCGTTGACGACAAATGTCGACGAACGACGTTTCAGAACTCGATGTGGCCCGGAGTAGTCTGATGTAAAAGTTTCCGCATAATACAGTTGCGCACAAAAACGTGTGTAGGGGAGATGAGCTGCGGATACGCATAATGAGCTCTCACATCAGGCGGGCGTGCAGGCACGAGGCGTATCTGCTGGAATATGCTTTGCTGTTCGGAAACGTAGTCCCCGGGTAGTGGCACAGGTGCTTTGACTGGGGGATCGAAGAAGTCGCATGGCCGGCGTAGCGAACTGGTGTAGACCAACTCGGCACGTGGGCAGCCCAGGTCACTTTTGATAGCGGCTCTAATGTCTAGCAAGGCAAGTGGTACTTACACGACCCACTTCTATGGTGATCCATGTGCCATATGGAGGACTTGAGATGCCTGTGAAAACGCTCGACCAGCGCATTTGTTTGTGGGTGGTAAGTGGTCGTGCGCAGAAGTGTCATTAAAAGAAGCTGGAGGAGACTGTGATCAGTGACTTTAGTATATGAGTAGTGGAACCTTGCAATCGTGTCCACACAAAAGCTGCTGCAACTGTGGGTGCTGACATGTCGGCGATAGGTAAAGCTTCTGGCACCATGTGTAGCTGTCGATGTAGTATGTAGCTGTAGCCCTTAAAAGTTGGGGGAGGGCCGACCAGCTTCAATATTATGGTGTCAAAGCGCACGTGCGGTGCAAAGAAGCAATTTGCAGGAGGGACGAAATTACGCTGGGTGGCAAACAACAGCGCACCCAGCCTCAAACTTGCGCGTTAAGCTGAGGCCAAACGTAGCACCTAGAAATGAGTTTCTGTGTCGCACGAATTCCAGGATGCGACAGACAGTGTACAGAACTAACAGGAGTCTGCGAAGCGGTGCGGGAATTTAAGCTCAAGGTGTACACACTACCGATGTACCATCTCAAGCCAAGACTACGCCTCAAGTTTTAGGGATGTCGATGAATTTCGTAGGATACGCTGCTTGGTGTCGTCACGCTGCTGGGCGGCGGGTAGGCCGACGTCGATGATGAATGGCTGTGCGCTTGGCGTGGAGACGGCGTCGACGTGGCTCACCAAACCACCAGGAATTTTGTCGGTGCTTTTGACATGAATGATTGTTGATGTGAGAGAGATGCCGAGTCTCGCGTGGTGAGAGCAGGATGCCGATCCGTTCATCGCGTACACAAGGGGCTTATGGTTGGTGAAGACACTAGGTTGACGACCTTCTAAGAAGTGCCGGAAGTGTCAGACAGCCAAGTACACGGAGAGTAGTTCACGGCCGAAAATGCTGTAGCGGGTCTGTGCAGGCTTCAGCTCCTTTGAGAAGAAAGCCATCGAATGCCACGTGCCGTTTTCATACACCGATTTGATTCGCCGGTTTCAATCTAGAATTTTATACGCCTGAGTATATTTTTGTTCATAAGGAACCGAACAAAAAATTGCTGACATTATAGCAGTAACTTGAACTAACTGCTAAAATAATAATATTATGATGGAATAACAAGAAATTTCTTACCCCTAAAATCTAAGTTCTAATCTGTGAGGTAGTTAAATAACTGATTAAAAGATGACCTTGTTTTAGGCAGAAACAAAAAAAAACATATCCACAGATGCTTCGGTAAATACTGAAAATGCGGGTGAAGGAATTGGGTTCGATTTGTTTCGTTAACTTTTCTCATTAAAGCTGCAACATTGCCCTCCAATTTAGGAGCTGAGCTCATAGTAATATTTAGGTGCTTCAAAAACTTTCCTCGAACGAATTCACTGCAATCATTATGACATGTTCACTTTCTGTGTGTACAGATCTAGTATCTTTATGCACATTAATATCACCATAGCTCAAAGTATCGAAATTATTGTGGGTTCCAGGGGACTGCGAGCTACAACTGAATGAACGGGTCTATTCTTTATCACGATCATTACTTCAAGGAGCAATTGTTTCGGTACTCTCAAAAATAGACCACATAGTAGCGATTATACATAGAAAATGAGCATTTGTTCAGATGTGATGGAAACTATCCCGAAAAGGACAAAAAATCAGCACCTAAAAATTTTGATTAAAACGTCTGCGAAGTCAATCGAAAAAAAATTGAAGTTTATATGAGCAGATTTTGACGCCATTTGCCCCCGTTAAGCTTATATTTACACAGAGCTGACCAGGAGATATCTCCCAATTGTTCATCTTGCAAAGAAAGAGAAACTATTGAACATTAATTTGTACCGCGTACCAACTAACGTACTAATAAAATGGGTTTACTTATTCCGTTTGCGAAGTTAGGTTATGTTTAGCCGTAAAAACTGCTTTAAATTTTGATGCCTTTTTTCAAGCACGTTGCTACAGGAACGCTCTTGATGTGGTGTGTAATTTCATTCAAGCCATCATGCGTATTATAACATATTGCGGTTTCATAAGTGCTAAAAATACTCTTGAACTATTTTTAAGATCTTATGAAATATAAGACACAACTCAAATTATGGGCATTGTAATAGTGGCTATTTTCTTTTATGCTTTGTATCTCACTTTCCTGCGCTTTGTTTAGGAAATGTTTTTACCTATATTTTGCAATACGCTGGTAAGCAAACATGCCGTTACCTTGCATAAGATACTATAGGTTTTCGTGGCCGATTCCTTATAGTATGTGTGTGCTACAGTCCCCAGGCAACAAAAATGAATAAAAAACAAACAAATCACACCCAGAACTGAGGTTACTTTGGGCGGACCTGTCTGCCGAGCGCTGTCTCTAGATGAAAATATGATTACTTACCTGGCTGCCTGCCGCACGTGTTTTTGGCTGTCTAAGATATTTCTTGGCCTCAGATATGAGGATATGACTTGTCCTCACTCGCTCCAAAGGCTCACTCGGCCTGGTCCAGGATTGCTTGTTCGCTTAGGTCTCTCTAAGCGAGTAGAATCTCCCACGACCATTCGAATTCATCGCATTTGCTGAAGGCGTTAGTTTTCTGCTGGTCTTCATCTGCAATGCAACTGTAGATGTTTTCGTGTGTTTTAAACAGATCAGCGAGCACCGAAAAGTCTGCCAAATAGGTATCCGATGAGCCGTTTTCAGTATTATTATTTCAATGGTCTCAGCAGTGCTCGCTTGCTGTGTAACACTGTCTGAGTTCGTTTTTGTATTACTTCTGGCTCATTCTTTCAGATGTGTTTACAGCGATCTTTAGTGACTACGCGAAAGGGCCAGAAGACGTCTCACGGAATAGATGGGCTTACAAGCTTTAGTACGCGATAAGCGTGGGCGTTCTGAATTGACTTGAAAATGTAAATGGGGCTTGCTTAGCTTCAGGTGTTAGCAACTGCTAGCTTGAGAGGCGAAGATTCTTAAGATCAAGGCTTGCCTGTGAGCATTGACGTTGTGTGCCGTAGCCACCATTGAATATGACAATGATGCTGATGACGTTGAAGTACAAGCCTATTCTAGAAGCCACATTGTTTTTTGCCATCGCGCCACTGCCCCCACTATACAAAATGATGACGCATTTGATTATGAAGATGATGTTGACGATGATGATAATTGTAGACAAAGACTGGCCTGTGCAGTAGATGACGTCTCGATATGCTCCACGATGCATTTCATATAACTGGAACCAACAAATACCCACCAGGGCAACGTGCCCAGAGTTTATCTTTGTCGATTTCCGGCTAAATTCTATAGCACAAATCAGTACACAATGAAGTCGCAACATAATTATCCACTCAACACAGTATACCATACAAGAACAATAAACATAATGAAGAACTATGCACCACTTGACACTCGGTTACATGCGTGGGTGGTTAGTGTCGTGGGTGATTTACGGTATAACCGTGAACTATCCCACTGTTTCACTCACTCATCGTCATTGAGTTTCTGCATATGACGTGCTTTTTTCTTCTCGTATATTTTTCTCTCAGTTTGTTAGTATATAATTTACAATGTCATATTCATGACGGATATACATCAGTGTACCTGGGGGACCCTGGCATAAAACATTTGGTTGTAAAAAGTTGCAGATGCACACAAAAAGTTGGTTTCTTTTGCATATCGGACATGTGTCCTCTCATTCACGAGCGAAATGTGTTCTGAATCTCCTCTGACTTCAATAGCAAGTTCAATAAATATTTTCAAAATTGCCATCTGTTGAAGTTCCCCTGGTCTAGCGAGGCTCCCCTAATCCGTGCGCTCAATCTTTGAGCCCTCTTAAAGTATGCACCGCTTTTACTCCAGTGATATGAACACTCGGAACACACAGGAAGTCACCGAACATTCCGCTAACTTAAGAGGAGGTTGCTACTCTCCACTGAGCGGTGTTTTTCATCTCATCTTTTACAGCGCTTACGATGGTTGTCAGGCACGAGTATGCATCTGTTTGAACCGCAGCATTGCTGCACACGATGCTTGAGCGTCCAGGTGACGCAATTGTACTGCTGTTACTGAAGGTCGTCACTCTGCTTACTAAGCTGCAGTGCGACTCGTTCACGAGTTCCTCTCATCAGATGCGTACCCTAGCTCTATATACACCGAGTGCTCTCGAAGGCGCGCACTTTCTTAGTTATACAACTTGGACTGCAAACTCCCATAACGTTGACTTGTTCTACACGCTTTCGCGTACCAATGCAATTGAGCAGTGGACTTCTCAACCTTCAACTGGACGACTTGGTACACCCATGTGCGCAATCAACATGAGACATTAGGCAACCGGCAGCGCCATAAACAACGAACCTTCCACCTCAAACGGGCAAGACTATGCCGCCGTCAATGTGCCGGTACTGCTCGAGGATTAGAGAACATTTATTATTATACCCTTGGGGTTCTCCGTGTTTCAGATTCGAATCAAGTAACAGCTAATCAAGGTCCTTAACTGAATGATCCAGTTGGTTGTACTGAAGATTGCTATTACACTGAGGATTGCTATTAAACTAAGAATAGGTTCAAATTGCTTATAAAGAGTTCAAGGTGCCTACTAAACACTATAAGGAGCTAATTTTCTAAAGTGTCCGGGACATTGCCTTTTGGTTACTTCCCATTTCATTTCGCATGAGTTCACCAACGCCACATCTATAAAATAACCATGATTGCCAAGCTATCATGATGAACAGTATCATTTGAAAAGGTTATATTTCCACATAGATACCTTTATTTTATATGTCTAAAATGCATCTTTCTCAATATACATTTTTTGGCAATTTCTTGAGCTAAGCCATCATGTTTGTGGCATTTCTAATGATCCAATTGGAATGAAATCTTAGCCACTTATTTTTAACATGCGAAAGATGGGAGCACCTTTGAAAAATGATATCGCCTGTATTATTATTGCAAACATGAAATGAACAGTTAGTATTGGGTGAGAAGCGTTTCCACATTACGACTTTTTTCGTTAATTTCAATTTCTTCCACGCACTTTTTAGAAATTTATTAGCATTACGCAGTTATTGTAGAGTAATATGAGTTATTGTTGACGGATAACCATAAATGTATAGTGACATAAAAAGGTTGTACCAAACCAACTATACATTACACAAAGTCATGGAAAGAAACTGAAACTGCGTAACTTACTATAAAAGTATTTACACATGAAATCAGCATGAAAGCCTATAAATATACAACAAAATTTCCTTGCCCTAGGTTACAGACTAACACAACTTTTTTCCCGCATCGGGTCTACTCTTAAGCACTCGTTCCTTTAGAGGTCATGGAAAAATCATTTGGAAATTTTATTCAAATGCGCAGGAGTGTCAATACATCAACAGCATGATTCTTTTTACCATGGACTTCATCAACTGGGCCAACCACTGCGAATTGCTGGACTGCACAACAAATACACCTTGCAAATGAGACCGAGTCGATGTTTTTGTTCCTAAGTTTATACACAATTCCATGTTCTAGTATATATTTCTTTACAAATAAACATCATTACTACGAACTAAGCTAAGCGGCTGCCACTAATATTCTACTATAATCAGACACACTGTGTAAGAGAACTCGTTTTATTAGTCCTATAAACGTTTACAGTCTTTGTTTCGGTGTCATCATGCAGAGCTTCCACAATAAAATATGCGAACGATTATTCTAAGCTGTCAGCCTCTGATTAAGTATGGCTCATCCACTTTAGCGGGAACCAGTTTGAGCCAGCATTTCTGAAAACAGAATTGAAGAATAATTTGATCGTACCCACATCACCCACCAATGGTTAAGAATACTTGTGTGAAATACATGCAACAAATACCAGTTTTCATTTTGAGGCAGAAAAAAAATCCCCAGCTGGCACATCAAAACTATAGCAGGCAATGTCAACTAGGAACGATAAATGAACAGAGCAGAGTTCAGAGAAATTAGCAGGGGGAAGGATTTGCACGAAAAGCGAACTCCACCCATAAATACCTGTTGTTTTTCTCTGGCGCGTCTTGTGTTCATCCTAGCTCTATACCAGCTAATCATGCGGACGAGAGAGCTCACCTTTTGAGTAGCAACTAAGTGAAAGCTTATAATTTGCTCTCTTAAAATGAACACAAGAATAAAAGATATTGCTATGCATTAGACGGACATACTTTACGCAGGTATATCATACCGCTCAATATAACTACTCTTTTGAGTGAGACTTTTTGTGAATTTGAACAAACTTTAGAGGCAAATAAGTGAATCTGCCATTTCGGCCTCTTAGATCACTAATTTTTGTAGCATCTTGTGCCTGTCGATTCCTAATTGTTCTATTCAGCAGTGTTTAGGCGGGGGCGGTAGCATACGGAAGAAATACTACAAATGTATTCGGTACATGTATGGCTCTACGCACCAGCATCCATTGGTAGAAGATCGGCCTGAAGTCACAAGCATCCTGCGTGTAATAGAGAAAACATTCACCGTGTGAGTGAAACAGTGATTGTGAGGGCAACAAACTGTGCCGTTATGCAAAGTAACACCGGCTGCCAATTGTTTTAAATTAGTTCTTGCGTAAATATAGGAAACTTTGGAACAATTTAATACTGTCACTCAAGAGACAGATGCTCTTTTCATGCGTTGAGAGCGCAGAGTTGTAGACGGGTATAATGCGGCCCTTGGATGCCAGTCTATATTGTGCACGTGACACCGACCACAACTGCAGCCCTAGAACCTATGTTCGCTGCTATTGCCCAAAAAACCTCCCACTCCCAACCACCCGCCTTTATTCATGCTCGTTGAAGACAGGCGCGGTGTTTCGTCTCTTTCTCAACAGCATTCGATGGCAGGTCCAACGCGCGCGGTGGTGTTATCGCATGTACCCTTCGAGAAATGGAGTTGAATGGGCCGGCTCGTTTGACTTATACTTCAACTGCGTTCGTTGATCGTCACCACTCGCAAGCTTCGACTCGTGCTTCCAGGCATCACGCTTAGGAATGGTGCCACAGCCTGCACTAATGGCAGATGGCAAAATGATTAGCAGCTTCGAGGAAGTCATGAGGCGCTTTCAAAGCCAATTCAGTTCTTTTGAGAAGACAGTCGTGTTGAGTAGCTACATCATTAGCTTTGTCGAAATTAATACAAATGTTTGTAATACGTAGGCGAAATGGCAATAGTATTGCACAGCATCGTAAGGGACACAGGTTACCGCCAAATCTTTCCAACTTACTTTCATTTTCTTGCTTCCAATCAGCCAAATGCCGACGTAGAATGCCTGAAAGTAAAACACAACTAAAAAGAGAACTTTCTTATTTTTCTCACGATATGAAAGAAATGCTAATTCATATATGTGAATTATATGCATGATAAACAAGGACTAAAATGTCGGGATCATTATGAGATAAAAAAATGGCACATCTCACGTACAGTGGGAATCAATGATATGCGAAGCACGCATAAGGAAGGTTGATATGTCGCTTTAAATTCAGCACAACCTTACGAGGCGGACGCATATTAGGCTCTACATGGCTTTCATGCCATGATCACCATAGTTGCGGCTGTAATTTGTGTTCGTCGTCTATTCAAGCTACGTAACACCTAAGCTGGTATACGTGAAGCTAGCGAAATGGCAGAGAGCATATATAGGCGTAGCTGTAGTCATATTTTACGTGATATGCATGTCACGATTATCATGTTTGGATGGGTCATTTTCATTCGCCATCCATTCACGTCAAGTAATGCCAAATTTTTTATGCGTGAAGCTGGTGAAACGGCTGCCAGCGCACTATAAGCGTTGCAGGTAGTTATGTTTTACATGACACGCATGTCATGATTATCATGTTTGGGCGTGTCATTCACTTTAATCGTTCATTCGCGCCAGGTAATACTAAATTTTCTATATCTGAAGCTAGCGAAACGGCTGCGACCACACATTGATCGTAACATGCAGTCATGCTTCGCATGGCACGCATGTCATGATTATAATGTTTCGACATGTCATATACCTTTGTCATTTTTGCGTCACATAGTACCAGCTTTGGTATAGGTGAAGCTAGCGAAAAAAACATGAGCGCAGCATGAGCATGGCATCTAGTCATGATTTACTTGACATGCATGTCATGATTTTCACGTTAAGGCCTGCCACTGATCTTTCCCATGCAGTCACGTCATACCATATCAGTTTCATAGATTGTTATGTGAGTGAAACCACCGCAAGAGCAACAAGACCATGACATGGCAGGGGATCTAAATTTCGTAGGCAGCTAGATAGATAGATAGATAGATAGATAGATAGATAGATAGATAGATAGATAGATAGATAGATAGATAGATACATAGATTAATAGATAGATAGATAGATAGATAGATAGATAGATAGATAGATAGATAGATAGACAGACACACAGACAGACAGACGGACGGAAGGATGGACAGACAAACAGACACACAGACAGACAGACGGACGGACGGAAGGACGGACAGACAGACAGACAGACAGACAGACAGACAGACAGACAGACACGGCCAAACTCGCCGAAGTTCGCCAAGAAATGCTTCGCATTTAAAATGGTACGAGAAGATTACACTATTTCAAGGTTTTGCATTGTGGAGACAAAAACATTGGAGCGTAGAAAGGTCAAAGCATAAATGAAAGGCAAAACCTAACCATCCAACGAACTTACCCGCTTAACCTTGAATGAGTCGATGCACATTTGTATCGGCGCGTAGCATGTAGCCTGCCCATGCAAGGTCACGTTAATCGCCTGAGAAAAAAAAACAGTTAGTACTATCAGTTGACTTTCGACGGTTTGTTGAGACGCTAGTAACTAACAGCAACCATAACTTATTGGAGTTCTCACGGGCTGAGAATATATGTTATACACATAAGTAAACTTACTATTGAAGTGCCACTATGACCGTAAGGGCTTGGGCAGACGAATACTGCGAAGCAAGTCCGCATGGATTTCATCAGAAAGATTTCCGCTCGACTAAAAAAATCTCGCCTAAGTTGTTTTTCACCACGGAGAGTAAACTCGTGGTAAGGCGAGTGTTGAAGACAGAAAACTCGGGAAGAATGCGCTATAGACAGCTGTTGTGTACCAGGCACCTTCTTGCGTAGTGCAGGAACATGCGTAGCAAATGGCAGGAACATGGAACAGGGAGAGAAAGCGATGTATGCAAAGCTAAGGAAAGTTCATAAAAGAAAGAAGAGAGTAAATAACAGCATGCGCTTGTATATAACGCTTTAAAAAGTAGTGGGAAAGAGATGTCAGTTTGAGGATGCTGATGTAAGCAAAAGAAGCCAGGTTTAAGCAGACAGGAGGCAATATAGAAAGATACCTAGAAAAAAAAAAACACAGATGAAAAGAATACAAAAAAGGATGACAAAACGAATTCAATCTGTGTTCGCCGGTTCATGGTGCTTGCTTGTAAAATACGCTGTTCCGTAGGATTTCGCAGGCGTAGATGTGGCTTGAAGTTTTTTTTTTTTTATGGTGCATTAGCGCTGTCACGAAGTCGACCGTTCGCACACCGGTCGTTACCCGGTATACAAAATAATTCACATGAGTGCGGTAGTTACTGTTCTGCAAAGCAAAAACTATGAAAACGTGTCACAATTGATTCTGTCGTAGAAATTCGTGCTGCGAAGTACCACGCTTGGCTGAATGTCGTGAGCCACGTTGTTTTTGGTAGTAGAAAAAAAAAGTCAGGTCATTGTTTTCGCTCTCCTGTTAAGCTGTATGGGTAGAAGTTGTAAGAACTAGAATTCGATGTAGAATCCCAAGTCATGATTTCTACATGAATCTCCCCATTTTGATCTTACTGCAACGAACACGAAACTACGAAAAACTTCTTGTTGAACTGCTGCTGTTTTTCCTTTCACAGAAAACGAAGCATTAAAATTATATTGCGGCAACTTGGTCGACCGATTACGTCGGCTGGGGCCTCTGTGCTGGGACACTCAGATAGGAACATTTCTAAAGCTGTCAAAAAGTTTGCATGCGACTAAATTAGATTGGTTGGTAGTATCAACAGCTAATAACTATTTATTATGTCTTCCCAGTCAAAAGATACCAGTTATTGAGAAGTTACAAGAAATTGGACAAGACAAAATTTAGAATCTTTCATAATTAAGAGTATACTAAATATTTCATACCTAACATGTTCTAGCTGTTGGAAAAATTCATAAATTTCGCTGTATATTCCAGCTGACTCTTGGCCCATGCCTCTGAGTGAGCAGCTGCTAAACTTCAAAAAAGCATCATCATAATCAGGCCTTATGTTAGCTGCCTGGTTACATTCAATTTCTGAGAGTTCACAATTGCATTGTACTTTTTTGTGGGAGGAATTGCGCACTGACGCCAAATTTATATGACCAGCTTTTTGTGCACGTGATCTTGAACCCATTTATATCGTAGAATTTCTCAGGTAATCTACGAAGACATTGGAGTCGGGTTTTCAACATTATAAATCTTACGCATGAGATGACATCCACATCAAGAGGTATATTTTCCAGACAAGCCTTTGTACCTGTAAATAAAAGAAATGCATGCGTGAAATCAGGCTATCTGTCATTCAAACACTTGCATTTAATGTATTTAAATCTTCGGTGTGGTATGGCGTGAACAACTTTAATAATTTAAACATTCTTTGCCTGTTTCTTTTCTCTAAGTAGTTCCCAAACTCCATTGCGATTGGGTAAGTTACTTCGCAATGCAGCAAAAGAAACAATTGTTAAAACACCTGCAGGACCCCAAGTGCGCAGTTTCACTCAGCTGCCACCTGTTATATTTCACATGGCTGCGACCTGCAAGAACATGATCAGCCAGCTCTCTTTTAATTATTTTTGTTGCATGGCTGTGAAATGTGCCTGTTCCAAAAACACTGTTCACTGTGCGCGACAAACTGGACGTTTTTGTGTTGACGGAGGAGAGCCCGCAGACACCGGCTGCTAAAGTCATACAAAGTTTCAAACACATTACAAGTGTCAGCAACCTTTAGGCATGCGTAAAAAGTAAGGAAATTACAGTAGCGTTGAGAGCTTGGCTAATTAGTGAGACATCATTTTAACATACGATGTGAGAGCGCCAATTAGACGGGAACACACCGGACAAGAAAAAAACACGACAGTCGAGTGGCGTGTTTCTTGTCCTGTGTGTTTCCATTTTCTTCGTGCCGCTACACCATATGTTAAAATGATCGGGAAGTTACATTGCGGGTGGTGCCAGCCAAGAGTAAGGGCGTTGCTATTTTCAACATGATTCTTGCATCACAAACACCAACCCATACGAACGTCACATTCTCGGCGTCATTTTTCTCAACCTCCACACACGTCAAGGCCAGTCGCTGATTTCTGGTCGTTAGAAAGAAAGACGAAGCAACAATTTCATTTGGGTGTTCAAAAAAACGTTCTGCACAGGAGTCTCTAGAACATCAAAATGACGAATATGGTACAGTGAACTTGAGCAAATTCAAAACACAAAACTTATCAACACTGGTCGCCTTCGGTCACCTGCGAATGGGCGTGCAGTGACTAGACTGACAGTGTTACCACTTCTCATGTGGTTATTCGCACACTACCATCGTCCAAGTAACTTCAATATAAGTATGTTATGGGCGCTCTGTGTTTGAAGAGTTCTTTCTCTTGGGCAGCAAGGTAGTGCAGGGTAGCAAACTGCAACCATCGCCCTGTTTAACCTCACTGCCTCTCTCTCTCTATTTCTCACGCACACACACACACACACCACACACACACCATATATATATATATATATATATATATATATATATATATATATATATATATATATATATATATATATATATATATATATATATATATATATATATATATATATATATATTCAAGTGTCCTGCGCAAGACAACGAACAATTGATTCACAGTTCACAGACACCAAAAAATGCCGATTTGGACATCACACGTGCAACAAAGGAAACATCAGAATGAAAGCCATAGAACATTTTAGGCACCAACCTAGTGGCTATCACAACCTCATTCAATTCTTTTAGGAAAGACTTTCTCGAAGCTCTAAATGCCTTTACTAAAGCTTTCGAAGTATACATGTGTCACTTTACCACCAGGATGTGTACACCCAGAAAATGAGACGCGACCTGAAAACGGTTGCGAAGAACAACTATAGCATGCGCTATTGCTCGAAGTAACCACGCCGTGCTGGAAGCATGCCAAGAACCCAATGAAGCATCCATTGATATATGTGAATGAACCAGTTTGACGTGAAGCGACTGTATAAGCACGTGTATAAGTCAACCTCAAAGTGTAGCGCTTCATTCTCGAGCACACTGCAATCCTAAAAGATGTAGGTTGATCCGCCACATAGATCAATCGTTTCCTTGTGTTACTCCAGGAAACAGGCTTACCCACGGAACACTCATCTTCTTTGCAGGCCTTTGCAGATCTGCATAGGCCGCTCATTGCCAGAAACACTATGATAACACGAACACATGATGCCATGGCAATGGTGCGAGTAGAACTCTGAACTCTGCTGTCAACCACCCGATTCATGTTTTAAAAAGCAGCGAAAAACCAAAAAAAACATCAGAGCGAATCGGGGCCTGTGAGCGATGACCAAATAGCGTGATGTGTGTCTCTAAATGTGACCTTCCTGGTAGCACGTAGCTCCTTGCCTTTTTTTTTCTACCTTAACTCGTCCTTGGAGTTCATCACGCGCACGTGGAAGTGAATATATCAATTAAACTTCTACTGGGCACTCCGGCGAAGTGAATTTTTAATTTCATATCTGGGTTTCGCAAAGGAGCCGCATCATACAGTGCTATTGATTACTGTTGCTAAAAACTAGCCTCCGCTCATTTCCCAGCCCCAGTGGTACTACTGGGAGGCACGTCGGTCGTATAAAGGGCTAGACAGGCTGGTAGGGATGGTCCTGCATTCTACAAAGTAATCGTGGAGAAAAGCTGGCTACCATAAGCCACAAGTTTCCTTTCAATGATATGATAAATTCCTATGGTTTTAAAGGAGTGCTATAAGTTGACTCAATTGACAGGATAATATTCACAATATTTATCCCCTTTCTCTCAAAGGCGAGTGTTTTCTGACAAAAAGAAAACGTGTTAGAAAACTCTGCGCATTTCACGTTTTTTTGTATTCCATCTTATTGGAAGCATGCGCGTACAAGGTGACCTTGCATTGAGCGAAACGTTATAAAGTTGCGCTAAAAAAATGTGCGAAAGCAAGCAGAGGCGTTCGTTAAACACACGCATATGTTTTCTACCATTAGTTGTTTACAGTTGCGAAACGATGCGAACAGCAAAATGGGTATTAGCAAGAGCAGTCGCGGTAAACTGATATAAAGCACTGCTGCTCGCGGATATTGTAGCCCTGGACACTGCTATAAATAAACTTGAGCGAATGACACCTGAATATACTGTATATGTTAACTCAACGTGACGGCTATACTGTACAAGTACATATGAAATTTTTCGAAAGTCAAAAGCCTGCACGGCACCCACAATTGGTGTTTCACGAATATTATGGTTTATTTAAAAGGTAGACCGGACGTGGCTCTGTGGTAGAAAACCTCATTGCCACTCAGAATGCTGCTAAAGTTCGATTCCTGCTGGAACAACAACACTTATTCGTGGGATTCCTCTGCTCAGCGCCTGAACATACTTACCTCCGGGTATGTGCCACTGCTTTTATGGAAATTGTTTGAGGATGTACGCGACTGGATTGTGGCATTATTCGTGTCATGCCTAGCAGGTTGTATCCCTCATTCATTTTACCCTCTCATTGTAATTTTGGTTAACCCTATGTTAATAATGTGATCTTGAGAGGACCTAGACGTAGGCAGATAGATAGATAGATAGATAGATAGATAGATAGATAGATAGATAGATAGATAGAGAGATAGATAGATAGATAGATAGATTGATAGATAGATAGATAGATACTCAAAATGCCCAAAGTGTGCAAAGAAACTATTCAAAAAACATAAACTAAACAAGCGGGCGTGAGCCCCTGAAAGCCGCCTCGCACATGTTCTTCCACAAGTACGTTTTCTGTCAAAAGTGCGATACAAAGCTGTCTTGTTCTCTAGACGTTCGGCAATTGCTCCTGTGTGAGTGCTCAACTAAAGGGCTGCCACAAGAAAAGACACCGAGAGAAGCAATAAACACTTGTTCATTGAATGTCGATTTGATATAACAGAATGATTTCCAGATAGGAAGGGGTGAAACAAAGGTAGCAGGTAGGAAAGTGATTGAGCGAACCTTCTAGCTGGCTATCCTACACTGTGGGACAGAGGAGAGGAAATATATAGTGAGAAGAGTAAAGACAAGGCAAAAAAAAAAACGGCTGCGGATTTGCTCGGCAAGGTGCAGTTATGCAAGCAAATGCTTCTTACACACCTAGTGTTAATTTACAAGTCGCAGCCGAAGCACAGTTCCTCAACATAGCGATGGTCTGCCACGTTGGAACACTGGCTAACGTGCTCAGCGGCTGAGACGAATTTCGTGGTTTTGATCGTGGCTGCGGTGGTCACATTTCGATAGAGGCGAAATGGTAGCGGGCTATGTACTACTGTATGATGGCAACGCACGTTAAAGAACCCCATATGCTGAAAAGTTCTGCAGCTCTTCCCTACGGAGTCTCTCAGAATCTTGGTGTGGTTTGCAATATTTGCCGGATGCGGAAAAACGGTATCATGTACCGAAAGTCCGACACTGTGCAAGTTGAACAATTGGACAAATTCGTACAGTGCAGGGAAAGTAAAGGTGCCGTCCCTGTTTACACTGGCTCAGCAGAGTTACTTACGTGTATTACGTATCGTGATTCACTGCTGTTCTAACTTCACGTGTCTTGATGTACATTTTGCTCATGAACTGTCTAGGATAACTTTATATTAACTGAATAGTTGTATAATATGGAGAGTAGCTAAATTTTTATATACAAGGAAATGAAAGTAAAGGCCAGTAACACGTAGGCAGTTTCTTTCTTTTTGGGGATGGAAACCATTTATTTTCATGCACAAATGTGCAGGTGTGTTTGTATGTGTACGTGTATAGCTACGCAACCATTTGGATCATTTCAGGGCGAAAGGGCACTTGTGACTCCGTTCATCTCTGGCTATGTCACTAACGTTCATTAAACAGGATGAATGACGCATCCCAGTTCACTCATGCGGGCGCCTGTGAAGCAATCGGAAGGTCCCTTTGGTGTCGCGAAAGCTGGCGTTTTCTGAGCGTTTTAGACGTGGAATTGATATATTATCTGGTGGCAGTTGCTGTGATTGTAATTGTCGTTCTTTTTTTTTATAATGTAACATTTTCACAGTCATCCGACGCTACACGAAAAGCGACAGGCGCCGTAGCGACGCCGTCTGAAACGGCGGGGTTGCTGTGACCTACGACTAGTGCATGCAACAAACACTACGATTAGGAATTGCTTAAAAAGCCAACTGACACTACACAAAAAAATGACAGACGCCGTAGCGAAAGACGCCGTTCAAATATAGTGCAGTGCTGTTAAATACAATGTTAAATTGCTCGTTAGTCAGGTGACAGAGAAAAAAAATTGCCATAGCAATTTTTTACAACAAAAAAGTATGAGTGCACTGGTAGCCAGGAGAGAAAAGGTTTGTTGTGATTGTACCGAGAAAGAAAAGAAACACGTTGGGATGACATCGTTTCGAAGATAAATTTTTGAAACCAAGGGGTCAAAACATGACTCTACAAAATGATCCCCGCGAAGTCTGCTTCTTGGAGACGGCGTACAGTGGTCCCTTTTCGAGTTACTGACACACTTTTCGTATATTTGTGGCCTCAAGCGTGGGAAACTGTATATTGACAAACCCAACACTTTCAACACGCCCCGATAAAAAGTAGGCGGTCAAATACCATATTTTTCTCGTAGAGTGCGTAAAAAGAAATGCAACTTTGAGGTAAATATACGTAACTTGTCTTCGCGACGATACTTCTGGTCGATTCGTAAAGTTCAGAGCTCTCTACAGGCCAGAATTTCAACAAATCGAAGAAAAAAGCTCTCCCGCCCGCAGCAGACGACCGTTCATGGCGGTGGCTTTCGGGGCAACAACGGTGTGTTCTGGTGGCTTCAACCGCACGCGCTCAATGCGCCATCCAGCGCCCCCTATTAGAGATCAGGGGGCTATGCAAGCGCTGAAGACAGTATTAAGATTGACCAGATCACCACATAGGTTACGATTTTCAAAGTACGTGAGTTCGTATCGCATATTCCGTCCTTTTAATTTGCCTTCATTATATGCCGTAATTCTTCGTTCGCGGTGACAAATATTTTCCTATCTCTGCAGGTATTTGCTCTTGCTATGTTCTATGTTACAATAAACGATAATCGGCAGACCCCTCGTACCTTGCCAATGAATGATATGCGATGCATGAAATGGTGCTAAAGATACGTACATAATTACACACAGACATACGTCGAACAGCCGCCGATATTTTATGTAACTAGTTATTTGCAGTTGCCAAACCATGCCAACAGCAACACGGAAGTAGCGAATGAGCAACACAGGGAAGGCGAAGACAACATGGAGCACTGGTGCTCGCGAGAACGGACACTTCTAAATAAATCTTAGACAGTTATACATAAATGAACTTCAGCGGATGGCGCCTAACTCCGGTGTCAGCGTTTTTTAAACGCTCATGCGTTGATATTATCCTTGTTTGGTCTCGTCGTTCCTGGGCTAATTAGATGGTCAATCTTTTGTAGCATAAGCCTACGCGTGGATATATGCCACATAATTGGGGGAAAGGGTTTTGTGACAAATACGATAAAATTTTGAAATAATTGCGATAGCAATTATATGGACAGTCTAGACTGAGTTTTGCCGTCACCAAGACCGCCGCCGTCATGCATAATATATGTATACGTATTTTGGTTGATCCTAGTCCTACTCACTTTTCTCTCTTTCACACTATCTTTTGTTGTAATTTTTTGTATTTTATACTTGACATGCTGTTTGGAATAAAGCTTTAGACAATAGTGTCCGCTTGGTTGTGTTGCCTTCTTTTAGCTTTCCGTCCATATTTTGTGCCGTGCACCATCATCCAATACCAACCCCAACTTGCCACTCTTCTGCAACTAGAGACGCTGTACAAGCCTCATGGACCAATCGCTATTGATTAACGGTGGAAATGAGCAACGTCAAGCACCCACGGAAAAAATAGAGATAGTGTTCGAATGGTGGTATGCAGATTTGGGTGCACGTTAAAGAACCCCAGGTGGTGGAAATTTCTGGAGCCCTCCACTACAGCGTCTCTCATAATCATATGGTGGTTTTGGGACGTTAAACATCCGCACATCAATCGAATGGTGGTATGACATAAAAGAAAAAAAACAAGCAAAATTCTATACAGAAAAAAAATGGGCACAACGCGCCAGCCTTGTTTCAGTGCTTTAATTTTATTTATCGCACTGGCGTTCAATATTCACTTACGATAAAACATGCTGCCGTACTAGACAGTTCATACTTACCAGTAAATTGCGGTTGTACACCATCTACACAAGAGAACAAAAGACAAGAATGGGCGCAAATTTTAAACTCATTGAACTTTATTGAACGTTTGCTTTTGTCTGTGTACTGTGTCATTGAGTGGTTTGTGCGCTGCCATCTTTTCCTTGCAAAATTTACCAACTTTCTTAACTTCAGGTGAGAACGTACGAGGCAGGCAAATGCCAGCCATTTATGTAATATATTTAGAGATTACAATGCATTTTTATGACATTCCGTAGCTTCAATGATAATCGCAGTATATTAGAGAAGTATGTCGGGAGGGAGTTCAAATTTAGGCGGTAGAGTGGGATCCACATAACTGCTGACGGTGTTCTTCTCACTTCCGCCAGCATAGTTCGGGAAAGCACCATTGTGCAATCGAGCCAGTCTAGCCACCATAGTAAGAAGTGGAGCCTTGCGTCTCGCACCGCCACACTTTCCGGCAAAGTCGTCGGCTTGCACGTCATCGGCGGCAACGCAGAGGGCGCCCTGCGTCAGCAGGGATACCGCCTTGGCCTTCTCGGCGAGCGTGTCGGCGTCATCGTACGAGACATTGTACACGAACCGGTTCATCACCGTCGCAACGAAAGAGCGACTGCGGTCGTTGCGCAGCGGAGACTTGTCCACCAGGCAACACTGGACCGTCTCGCAAACCTGGGAGTACTTGACCATCGTCCTGCGATTGGTGATTCGTGCAATGAGGGTAACCATTGCTGGAGCTGTGTTCATCTAATCAAACAAACAAATGAATTTAATAGGCAAGGTTGTTTCAAAAAGGGCCTGGTGGTAGATGCGTTAGATAAAAGAAGTTTTGGGGATCTTGTTTAAGACCTATATTTTTTGCCAAATCATACGCTAATGTCGTTCTTCACTTCCAGTACCACAAAACCAGACAGAGAACGTAGCTTGGGCAACCCAGGGATCTTCCTGACTATCGCGCGCTTGCCTAGGTACTGCTGCAAGCTGTTGCGTGGCGCAGATATCAACGGGTTGACTAAAAAGCGTTTTTCGCAATTTTAAACAAATTATTGCAATATTGCTTCGGTTACGTCTGAGCTTTTCTCAATTGTTTCTCTAGCGACACAGCTATGTCCCTTGTCTTCCCCGGTGGCCCTATACGCTCCTCCGCCTGACGAAATATGGGTGGGTATTTTCTCTTTGTTTTGGGAGCAATCGATATCAAGCCTCGAACGCGGATTGATGTTATCGCATGCTCTGTGGACTGGCGATAGCGGGCGGGTGTTTTCTCTGCATGAGCCGTGTTGGTCACCAGTCCTCGTCAGCTTTCATTTGCTGGTCGGACAAATAATAGTGCGTGTGTTGTACATTCTTACTTTACTTGGCCACATAACGGCTATGACACAATCCCGCCAAAAGTGTTCATTTTTTATCTGGTTATGATGGCGAAGAAGGCTCCAGCAAGATTGAAAAACGTGGACCTGTTTATTCCGATGAACAAATGCCCAAATAACTGATGCTCAAAGTGAAATTCTTACACGTTTCTCACTGATAGCGACGTGAAGATTGATCGGCTGTTGAGTAATTTGGCCGCTGGTAAAAGTGGCCGGCATTTTCCATGTGCCACCACTGATTTTGGCGTTATAGCTGGAGGCCACATAAGCCCTAGAATCAACTGTAATGGTAGCGTTCTATGCCTCATTCATTTGGATGGCTATAAAGTTACCTGAATTCTTTCCAGTAATTCGGGTGCGGTTTGTGCACGGCACTAGCTACACGTGTAATGTAACGGTAACTCTAAATATAGGAGAAAAATAGTATTTTGGCAATCACAATAGAAAGAGATTACTGTGCCTCGCACACTCACTGCGTGTCCATCCGCATCCCCATAAAGCTGAGGCTGTAGCAGATGTTGCTAATGTTGGGAGCTCCAGCGGCAACGTTCTCGGCCCTCTCCTTTTGGGCACGCTTGAGGATATCGGTCATGCGCACCATGTCGACTCCTACATGACCCGTGTCCGTGTAATTAAAGTTGTTCATGAATACGGCACTGTGTATTCGGCCGTCATCGTCGATAGGGGCATGCACGTGGTATATGTTGGCCAGCACGTTAGGTTTGACCAAGGTCCTGTAAGGGCCACTGCGAAGGATTGCAGCGGATGAACCTGTGTGTGGTGCGAAAAAAAGGAATAGCATCCATGCGATGAAGGAGCCATGAGGTACAGCTTCTCTAACCAGCTACTTCGCATTGGCCATGATGCTAATAAAAGGGACAGATATTCAAGGATGAGAACAGCGGGATCACATATCGATGCCAAGGAAACTATTGAACGTTTGCAGTAAAGTACTGTGCAAAACGCATCAGGACGGTTTACAGTGAGTTTACCTTCACGGAAAATATCGATGGCGAACAAAAACAGATTGAAACAATAATTCAAAAGCGCAGCAAATCTTTGATGGCATTAAGCAAATGACGCCTAAACACGCATTCACAGAGCTACATGCAGCTGTGAGTGGGAGCTTACATTTATTTCGTTTTGGTTTGGCTTTAGTTTTGGCTTGGCTGGGCTAAGTACGCATTAATCATCTAAGTACATGCTCATCACCAGTAAAAGTTCACCTACATGGGAATTTAGAAAGTGCCAAAGAGCCCCAGGAAACATCTGCCAAAGCGAGTTGAAGACACGCCACACGGAACCTTACATAATATACAACGTGCACTCTCGGTACCAATAACATCGCATATCTCAATTCCTGACAAAATGCAAGTTTGGCAGCACGTGTTTGCGACGTAGTACGCGATGGCCTAGCAGAAGTATCTTCGGGCACCTTTAGGGACACTATCACTTTTGCGAGATTCCACGTCTTGTTGTGCAGCGACTGTTAGATGCAGATTGTAAAGCCGTAAGCGGCACGGTATGCTCATTTTGCATCGTCATCGATACGCCGTGCAACTTGCAACTTATCTATACGCCGGCTGCTTTGCTGGAGGATGGAGCGAGTTATGCTTGATTATACGAACGTGCGTACTCGTATCTCACACGCTTATCCTCGAGAAAATTCCTTAGGTGTTTCAGAAAAGTTAGCCGAATATCTTTAAAGGTGCCATGCAGAAGAAAACCGACACGTGCGCGGCGCAAGGCTTCTTTTGCTGCCACGGTGGTAACGTTTGTTTACAGTTATGATGGCAGCATTGAACTGCCACGATATTCCCACAAACACGACCACGACGCTGTTTCCTGTTCCGACCAGAAGCATCTGGCTGATCCTCTGGCTAGCTCTAGCTACTAGCGACCTGCCAGAAGTCCCAACAACGAACATCTCCACTATCCCGACTTTTAGTGAGACTAAGTTGCCTGACCGTAGGCCAGAAGATGACGTGACTTAGACACCTTTGCCCTAAGTCTATAGACTGCGGAGTAGCCAACCTTTCAATGAAACGAATCGGTCGATGAGGTCAGAACAGAGCCGGACGTCGTCAGCACTCTCGTTGCCCTTCATGTAGAATTCAAATCCGTCGAGGCGGAGAGACCTCGACCTGGTCATGAGTTCGTTTATGTTTGTTCTTGAGCAGTCCTCGGGTGGTACGGTCAAGTAAAGCCGCGTCCGGTCGAACGCGGCTCTCAAGAATTCCTGCTCGCTACGGTCTGCGAGTTGCAGCGAGAAGTACACAGTGATGATGAATTGGGCAGTCATAACGATGGTGGAAAAGCTCTGTTTAGTGCAAACTGTGAACGACTACTGTAAACCTAGAAGAGCGCTAAGCAGGTATCTTTGAGCAGACGTAAGGGCTTAGTACTAGAAGAAAAAGGTGCGCTAGTTTATTGCGGCTGTGTTCAGTGCTTATGTCGTCTCTTAAAGGGGACCTTCAACGCTTATTTACGGCTTCTTAATTTTACAAGTATTTCTAGCTGGCTTCGTTCACTGACGGCTTAAGAGATACGTCTTGCAAAAACGGCAGCGATAGGGCCACACAGTGCAATGTTATTAAGCGTAGAGATATTAAAATAAAATGAAACGAATGCTTACCCGCAACACGATTTTAGCGGGCCCACGTATGCGTGTTTCCCTCGCCCTTTGACTTCAGAAAGCTGCCCAAATAAATCGACTGAAAGCCCTACCTTACAGGAAGCTTGCATGATAAATTGCCCGTTACGTCTAGCGTAATAAGGACGCCGTTGCGATGTTAACAACTGATGTGGTACTTGAAGAGGCAACAACACATGCGAAATGAGCCAGCTCGCGACGGCTTCTGTATTGTTTTATAGCTTTACAGATATTTTCTTGTTACACACACACACACACACACACAACACACACACACACACGCACGCACACACACACACACACACACACACACACACACACATATATATATATATATATATATATATATATATATATCAACGCTCTTGCATTTTTGCTTTAGACAAATTTATCAGCGCAAAAAACGACGGAAGAGAAGGAACATACACACATAGCGCTGTAGACACAACTGATTTACAATTTAAAACGTAAGGGGCCTTTTTGTAGGTACGCATCAATACAACAGAAGATAACATGAAGAGGAGATGACAACCACGTGACAATCACTTACCCGAAAGACAAAACACGATAGCAATCACACCGTCTAATTTTCCCACGCCGAAAAATTGTGCCCTCAAAGTGCGGGAAGCAGCCGCAGTCTCAGTAATGCATCGCTAAATGACTGCAGGCGACCGCTGAGGGGCTCAGCAGGTGCTCTCTGAGACGGAACTTAAGACACCTGCCCGTTTGTCCAACATAGTACATGCCGCATGAGAGTGGCGAAGAGTATACTACTCCTTGCTCGCACGGCACAAAGGGACGGCGGTGCTTAGTTTCGAACATGTCCTTGTTTCCATGGGAAGCGTTCACCGCGTGGCACAACCTGGAGAGCTTTCCAAGGGCCGCGAATGCCACCCCGATTCACGAAACAGGTTACCACGCTTAGTCACAAGAATTGGTTACCCACCTTCGTTCAACGAAAACTCAAGTTCAACTCTTAGAGGCTACGCCAGAGGCGGACAACCACCCCTTTTGCGTCTGGGAGGCGCGGCACAGCCTCGTCCACAGATGGCGCCGCCAAAAACACAATTAGAAGCTCAAAACTTGCATTGCCAAGCTCACCCAACGAGC
This sequence comes from Rhipicephalus microplus, assembly GCF_043290135.1. Taxonomy (NCBI): domain Eukaryota; kingdom Metazoa; phylum Arthropoda; class Arachnida; order Ixodida; family Ixodidae; genus Rhipicephalus; species Rhipicephalus microplus. Next base: position 73,139,805 of record NC_134707.1, on the reverse strand, counting down.
GGCTGAGTACGAGGCCCAGCTCACCGGCACAAATTTGGTGGAACGATGCAACGCGGTTGCTAGACTAATGTCTTGCCAGAACATTTGTCGTCTCTTTCACGCCTTGATTGATCCGACCCATACCAGAGCCGAAACACAAACACACCTCCAACGGGCTATTCATACCTTCGATTGAGACACTTCAAAATTTGTATGCAAACTACACAATTCTTACCTCTGTGTCCGACGTGACATACAAGGGCCAGCGTACTCGAATGCAGGTTCCGAGAACGCGAAACTGGATCAACCGTTCTGGTTTTATGACTTGAAGGCGGGGTTGACTAAAATGAAGCGAGGAACGGCACCGGGGAGAGACAAAGCAGTGAAATTACTTGCCAATCTTTCCGACAAGGCCTACGACGCACTCCTAGCGTACATAAACAGTATCTGGCTTGGTGGGACACCCCTCCTAATCGAATGAAATTCTACCCTGGTCACTTTCATTCCAAAAGCTGGCAAAGCTATAAAAACGGATAACCTTCTCCCCATCTCTCTCACGTCTCGTGCGGGAAAGCTGATGGATACTATGGTGTGAGATCAGCTATCCGAGTTTTTGGAGAACCAACACGTATTTGCTGACACCATGTTCGGGTTCCGCCCACACCGGTCTGCACAGCATGTCTTGCTTCAGTTAGACCATAAAATTGTAACTCCCATCAATAACCATGTTAATGACAAGCCAGTACTCGTCCTCTACTTGAAAGGAGCTTTAGACACCGTTACACAAGACTTCAATCTGACTTACCTTTCTCAAACCAACTGTGGGCACAACACGTTTTCATACATCAGACAATTCCTCTGTGACCGACAGTCATAAGCCTAATACAAAGTGAACACGGTCCCAACCAATTAGGAAGAAGTGGTACCCCCCAGGGCGTGGTCCTCTCACCTCTACTGTTTATTATGGCTATGATGAACATACCGGCTCAGCTGGAGAGTGTTGAAGGCATACAACACACACTATATGACCCCGACATTACCATATGGGCTAAACACGGATCGGTAGGAGATATAGAAGTCAACCTGCAGCAAGCGGCGGAAATCGTGAATACCTACGCCTGCCGCTGCGGCCTTCAGTGCTCCTCAACCAAATCGGAATTTGTGCACATTCGCTCTTCGCCAAAGTGCACTACCAAAAGTGAACTGTTCTTGCAAAGTGGATCCATCCCAGAACACGATGAGATCAGAGTACTGGGTCTGTTTATTCACAATCATCGCCGAGTCGATACAACAATGACAAAACTGCGTAAGGTATAGGACCAGGTGTGCCATACGGTCCACCTAGTCTTGGTTTTCAACAAGCGGGAGAGGTTACGTTGCAGAGACACCTTGCGGCTGGTGCATGCATTCGTAAACAGTCGAGTTCTCTACTCAGCTTCTTGCCTCTACCTGCGCAAGTTTGACGAGAAGAGGCGGAAATGTTGTAGGCCCGTGTGCTCAGATTTGGGTGCACGTTAAAAACCCCAGGTGGTAAAAATTTTCGGAGCCCTCCACTACGGTGTCTGTCATAATATGGTGGTAATCGGACGTTAAACCCCACATATCACTCAATCAAATCAAGTTCGACGAGAAAGCCCTTGCAGTGATTTTCAGGAAGATGTACAAGCGTGCCTTTGATCTCCCAATAACCACGTTCAACAAGCGCCTTATGGGCCTGGGGATGGTAGGCACTTTTGCAGAGCTTTAGGAGGCACACTTGACCGATCAATACTCGAGACTTTCAAAGACTCTGTCGGGTCACCACCCATTAGCCCGACTGCACATCCAACATCCAACAGAGACGGAGGAGCGCGTACGCACTCCAGAAGTATGGAGATAAGCCCTGCATATGCACCCTCTTCTGGCCAACACGACACCTGACGACCACAGTGGCAGGCACCTTGCGCATGTGGAGGCGCTAGCTCACCACTACGGAAACAAACACGGCATATTTTACGTGCACGTTTCCAGCCCTCACCATGGGGGGTGGTACACGGCTTCAATCGTCCACCAAAATGTCGTGGTGAATGGCTTCAAATTCAAAGCACAGTGCATAACATATGTGGAGGAAGTCGCCATCGCACTAGCTGCCACAGACCTGGACTCGCGCATCGTCATTACAGACTCGAGAGGAACCTGCTGAAATATTCAACGCGGGTATGTCCCACACTTGGCATACCACATCTTACAAAACAGCAATTACGTCGGGGGCCCCGCTTCCCGAAGGATAATATGGGCTACAGCTCACACAGGCCTCGAAGGCAACTAAATGGCTGACGCCACCGCCCGCTTGCTCACTCTTCGGCTAACGCCTTCAGACCTTTCTGAAATGGATCTGGAACCCAATCCGGCCTTAACGTTTCGAGAAATTGCTTAATTCTACCGATTCGGCCATACAGTTTATTCTAAACGCTGTAAGGGCCTTCCAATGACGGAGGAGCGTTTACTCCTCCGCCTTTACACCAAAACACTGCTGTGCCCGGCAGTCTAAAAGATCTCGATCTTGCCTGTACAGGAGAATGCCCGCACTGTACGGAGAAGTCTTCGGACATCTTCCACATGGTGTGGGCATGCCAGTCAACCACTCGTCTCACCCCAAAACCAAACCCCACCCTGGAGAACTGGGAGACGGCCCTGCTCGGCTGCTTCAACCTGTCGAGCCAGAAGGCCCTGGTCAACCTAGCCCGAGTCGCATTGGACGCCAATGGGCTTTTGTAATAAGGAGCCCACCTTGTGTTTATGAGGGTGGCTCGCACTGGGCTACCACCCACATACTCCCTGTATATAGATATATTAAAGAATTCTGTCTCTCTCAAGAATAAAAACGCAGGTCAGCCATTTGAGTGTTCTCTTTCAGAAAAGAAACAGCCTTTTTTACACGCTCTTTAGAGTGTAAATAAACAAACGCTAACTCTGAGCTGACTGATTGTGTTGCCATAGAAAAGCTGGGGAAAATTGCATAGTAAAGCGTATGCCTACAGGTACTTAATGGCAAGGATAATGCAAGTTAAAAAGAAATGGCACTCATATATGACAAGTAAGAAACTGTCCGAAGACATATATTTTTTTAACCGTCTGACACAAAAGGTCTCATAGAGTTCAGAGCAGCAGTCACAGGTTGGCTGACTTGTGCGGTTTAACTTCAAAAAACTCATTGGGCTATAAGAGAGCATGGTCAGCTATATCACATTACTAGAGGCCCATGGGGCCGAAATCGACCCGAGCCCTTTCCCACTTGGTGATATATAAATTCGTTACCAACCAATTAGAGACACTTTAGTGTAGAGCTCTGCTTTATTGCGGCTACATGAGTTTTTATACCGTGCCCTCACATTGTAGAGTACCAGGATGTAAATATAACTGTCTGCGTTTCCTTCAGACTACAATTCTTTCAGCAGAGTGTAAACAAAAGCCAACCTTACCGCGTTCATCCAAGTCATTGCCCCAGGGCATCAGTATGAGGTGCGTACAAAAACGGGTCGCGGGGTTGACCACGTCGTGCCAGAGATCTTGGCTCCGCATTCGGCATATCAGAAACACCTTCTCTCGAGCTGCAGTATATATATATATATATATATATATATAAAACTTGTGCAGAGTTGAACCAAAGTTGAAACGAACCTACTTGACATAATGAGCATTGTTAATACTTGAAGGGAGAATTACTTAACCACCACGAAATGGGTAGTTCGGGGCCAAGAGGTCACATGTGTTGGTGGGTTGTGGTCATGGAATTTATCTTTCGCAAGGGCCTGAACATACAAGAAGATGAGAACGAAGGTTGGGGCAGTCGGCATGAAGGCTTTTGAAAAAAAACAACAATGTCTGGTGACGTTCCTATTAGAAAAAAGGCCTTCACATTAGTCGAATACATCACTCGTCCTTGAAGGTTTGATGTCCCAATATAAAAGCCGAATGAATATACATCTTTAGATTGACTGGAATCTGGATGTCTACTTCTAATCGGACTCTTTGTTCACAAGATGTATTTCAACAAGAAGTGACCACATAGGCTGTATGACTTTAAAAAGGTTTAAGACCCTGGATGTCTCTGTAGCTCGGAAAAATACTGTTTCAGATAACGACACCTATGAGCAAGCCGAGTGTTTGGAAACCCTGGGTGAGCCAAGAGGGCTGTTTCTTCTTAGAAAAATATTTCTCTCTGTAAGAACTGATCACAGCCTAATATCAGTAATACGGGACCCTGGGAGATGTTTCATTACACGATATTGCCACAGCATATAATTTTCAACGGAGTGTTCGTGTTAGCATCGAGTTCTGTTTAACAGCTTGCAAGATGCGTTTCCATCACCAGGTGGCTAAAGTCAGGACTTATGATTGAAAATGAGAACAAACTATTATATACTAGGTTTTTCGAGCGTTTGACTGTTTCACGGGCCTAAGAAGATGGAAAGAATGCTTTTTCGTCTTAAGCTTCACAACATGCCAGTGACTACGAGTGTCAAATTCTGGAGCACGGAAATGAACCTGCTGGGTAAAATGGTTTTCGAAAATTTGAAAAAAGCTTTTTGCTAACCCGTGGCATTACGCGGATGTGAAAGCCGACTCATTATTCAGTTTTGTATGTATCCTAAATGTGCGCAAGCCTCTCCCGTAACCTATGTCTGAAGCATTGATAATCGAGATATTTCTGAGCTTATGCCAGAGATGCCTTCATATTGATTCGCAGGATGAGGACACCGTGAATCGAACGCAATGCTTGACTGCGAAGCTACTCAAAGGAAATTTACTAATAGTAATTGCTGGGGTCTTATGACACAAAATCGCGTCATGATATCAGATACGCCATTTAACTACGACGACCTGCATGTCCTTTGACATGCACCAAGAAATAGGCACACGAGTGTTCACTCGCATTTCAACCCGCTTTATGTGCAGCCACCATGGCCGTAAAGAAACTGTGCTCCAAAATACACCGCAATGATTATAAGAACAGGAAAAGTGAACCGCAAGTGCGTGCTTCTATGCAAAAAATAACTAAAGGGAGCTATGGTGCTGTAATAATTCGGCTGCCATAGAAATTATAGGTAGTACATGGGTTTTCCTAATCTTCATGCTTGCGGGCTTCGAAATGACCGAATCGTGGCATATTATTGCTGTGTTTTGTTTTCGCTTCGAATAAAACAACGAACTGTGCTCAACTATCTGAGCCAATTGGAATTCGTGAGCTCATAAAGGTCAAGGTGATAAAGCGTGACTGCTTAACTTTTGGAGAATTTTGTCTTACGGCAAGGCGGATACAGACCACATGGAGCAAAAGGTTGATTGATTGATTGATTTGTGGGGTTTGACGTCCCAAAACCACGATATGATTATGAGAGACGCCGTAGTGGAGGGCTCCAGAAACTTAGACCACCTGCGGTTCTTTAACGTGCACTCAAATCTGAGCACACGGGCCTACAACATTTCCGCCTCCATCGGAAATGCAGCCGCCGCAGCCGGGATTCGAACCCGCGCCCTGCGGGTATGGAACAAAAGGAATCGAAAAAGCGAAGATTAGACAAATCCATGTTCTATCCATCATTCCCTTGCTGGCTGAGGCGCTGTGCGTGCAGCTACCATCGACAGTAGTGCCGAAGTTCACTCTAGGAGTATTTATATAAAACTCGATGTTTCTACATTACAGTGGGATGCTATATCAGAAATCTGGAGAGGCGTCGCACAAACGACCAAAGCGCGGCAGCTCATCGACTCCGCAACTAAAGAAACAGTGTCACTCATCCTATCAGCGAAATTTTCCGAAGGCCTCATGTGCTGTCTGCATTCAGCGTGTGCGCTCAATGATGTAGGCTTGCGTGCATCGGTCTTTGATGCGGAAACGCCGTGAATTTGTTAAGTTATATCCGACTATGGTAAAGAGGAATGATTTATTTGGTGCCTTCGCTGCAGTGACACTTTTGAGCAGTTCACTATTGCTAAAATAGCAGTGAATAAAGTTGTTCTACTTTTTTAGAGAACTCACCAGTTTCTTCAGCTTTGGTGCCACGACCTGCATTGAAGAATTTCTAGGTGAGAATGTATATGAACAGATGGGCACCATAACTAATTTTAAAGTCTTAGACCATTTTGTACGACCACGTTCTCAAATATCCCAAATCAATTATAGCCCGCTAAAACTATTTCACTTAGAAGTGAAAATACAAGTACTTTCAAGGGACAATAAATTTCCTAAGTAACTAGGCAAGACTTTCAAAGAAAGCACACCTAACGTAAAGGAGTGTTGGATACAGGGTCTTTTCGTTGTTTAGAACTAGTTTAGTTGTTCACTATAACGCAATCGCTCTATATTATCAGCTCCGCAACTTGTGTGGTTTGATTGATTGATGATTGATTGATTTGTGGCATTTAACGTCCCAAAATCACGATATTATTATGAGAGGCGCCGTGGTGGAGGGCTGCGCTAATTTTGACCACCTGGGGTTCTTTACCGTGCATTCAAATCTGAGCACACGGGCCTATGACATTTACACCTCCATCTGAAATGCAGCCGCTGCAGCCGGAATTCGATCCCTTGACCTGCGGATCAGCAGCCGAGTACCTCAGCCACTATACCACCGTGGTGGGGCAACTTGCGTGGTTTAAAACAATTATCTGGTTCAAAAAGTGAACGCTGAAGCCTATGCTTGTTTATTGTTGAGTAATAATAATAAACTCACAAATGGTGTGCTAGTTGCTCTCAAATGACGCATAGGTTATGCTTAATCATTCGCAACGTGTTCAACACTATTCAACTGTTATATTACTCTTGTTTCAGCACTTCATGAAATAGACAAAAAAGCTGTCTTTTCAAGTGTCATCACGAACGCTGTAACATCGCCAGTTGTGAGTTAGCAAGAGAACCTCCGCCAATTAGTGCTCAATCGCGAATACACAAACACAAACTACCAGGAGCCCCTAAACAAAGGTATGAATACACAAAAAACATACGTTTATTGGCTGTGTGTGTTTCGTGTCCTTTAGGCGTGATTCGTGTCGCCATTGTTCTGTTGACGTTACGTCACGAGGAAAGAGGCGTAGTCGCTCGACAGTACTGCCTTACTATTACGCGAGATCAACTGACTCCGCTTCGATTTGTGAGTTTTTGAAAGCACATGTGGAGATAAAAACAAGTATTTAAAAAGCACAAAATTCTGAAAGACTAAACGTTCAGTGCTCCGGTAGTTCACACGTTTCGTGATTAAATGCGAAGAGAGCACCTGTTCGAAGGAGAGTGAAGAGAAAGAAATAGCTCTCCTATCCTTGAAAGTAGATTAGTTTAAGAGCCCTTTAGGGTTAGCATAGCTCGAACTCACGGCTAAGAATGAATACGAGTCCAATGCCGAGGATGACAAGAACGAATGGAACAAAGCAGGCAAAGAGGACGTCGCTTTTGCCATCCTCAAAGGACGGCTGGTCCTCCGGATCACGTCGTCTGCGAATAAAGCAGGGGGGCAAGAAATGATATCGAAAGCGGTTTGTTAGGAGAATGCCTCAAATGTTTCACTAAAAATCAAGGCTGACCATCGACGCTATTGGCGTCAGAATGTGACATGACAAAAAGTGCGAGGCCTGCGCGAAAAGTGTAGTACAGTCACTGCGGAAGCTCACACCCTCAAGGCACCCACTATCCCATTCACTGATTAGGTGGCCAACGATGATGAAGAGTTATGGCTGAGCCCTTCAGAGTGAGCTGCCAGCACTCAACGACCTACTCGTTTTGAAGTCTATATTCTATGATGCCTGATTGCATAGTTTCCAGTCTGTGACGCCCGGTTGTTTCTTAGACTTCTTCAATACTTTTCTATGTATATTAAAGATGTTCATGGAGGCGTGATGCGTGTATACTTTTTATACTGCACTGTTTTTTTTATTACCAGCATGGCTCAGTGGGCTGTGATCTCAGAATAACTTTTGCTACCAAAATTATCACGTGTTGCTGCCTCAGTGAGAGTCTTCATCACTTCTTTGATTCAAATTTGTGTCGTCACCCTAACACCACTATTGCTCTACCTAGCGGGTGCTAATATGACGTCGGCACGTATCATTGTCCCCTGGTCATAGATGACATTATTAAGGGGGCACTATAAAAACTTGTTTGGCGCAGAAAGCCTTTTGTCGGAAGTGGGATAACATCAATGCACCAACTAAGAAAAATGATAAATTAGCTTTCGCCTCTGAGTATTCTTATAGGAATGCTGAAAGAACCGTGTGAGTTTTAACTGAAGCCTGAACACACTTGGTATTCAAAGCAATAAAAGAAAACAAACTGATACGTATGACTTACGGGGTGCCGTCCCCTGTAGAAATAATCGTGAGAACGCTCAATGACTATTTGCGAATGAAAGCTTGGAGAAAACGAATAACTAATGATAAAAAAACACGGGAAAAGTGGGTGGTCTATGTACGATCAAAGATATCCTTTTGAGCTGATACTGCTTCAGCGTGAAGTCCTGCAAATGCACTTGGAAAGACAGATTATTTTTTTTATCACTTTACAGGACTGCGACGCTGATATTATGGGCTTCGTTTTAGTGAAATGAACTTGAAGTTTTGGATTAGGAGCATAGATACTGTTCTTTTAGCCGAAACTTTTATTTTTTTGCTGCAAATAAAACGTAAAAAGTGCTGAGGCCAAGCAATAAGCAAGTTTTTAATGATAAATGATCTGATGAAAACTCCACATTCGGCAATTTCGCACATATAGGATTATTTCTGGCATAGCTATGATCACGAGGGCCGTAAATATGCATTCAGGCGAGAGGAGACTGGCAACTTTGCTTGACGACACTCCCAATCGCGGGTTCAGCGCTTGTCACTGAATGAAAGCCAACCTGTATATACCCATCATTAGCGATTGCAATCTTTATATAACTTTCTAGAGAGAGTTGAAAGCACAATAGTAATATAAATGAAAATTAAATCGACTTAGCTTGCAAAACGGCCTATTCAGCAAGTTTATGAAAGAGACGTTACTGGAGTTATTTATTTTGACGACCGGTTGTTTACGCTCACGTTCTAAACTCTAACTTATCTCGCTAAAAAGAAAGTAGTGCTGCATTAGTGTTAACATGCTAACACGCTTGCTGTAGTTCTGTCAGGAGTTTCGTGGAATTGTATCATGAGCGAGTTGCTCATTTGTTGTTCTTTTTTTTTTGAGTCATAGTCTTCCGTCTTATAACAAAAAAATCTTTAAACACTTGGAAACCTTCTTTCATTGAGTTAATAATGTGTATCTTTCTCAACATGCTTACTATTATATAAATAAAAGAAACTCAAGAGATAAGAATGCGAAAAACCACCCGATATAAAAAAGACCTCCTTATACGAAGTCTTGTTCTTGTTAATTACAACTACCGAGCCGGAGTGAATATTGTCTGGGCTGTACGTGAAACTCCCATGGTTCTTGCCGTATACTCCGAAAAAAAAAACAGTGTTATTGAGTGCGACATGAAACTTAGTGCTGTAGAGAAATCCTCTTGTAATGACGCGAACTTTTTCTTACCGGATTCAGCGACAACTTGAGTTGCTGTAAGAAATTCAATAGTTTTAATGAGTTTTCATTGCGTAGCGAGGAAGTTTCAACACTCTAGGGCTTATTATTCATTGATTCAACTACAGATGATAAATCTGTTGTGATTGCTGTGATTGTTGGGCTCATTCGAGCAAGCTAAAACAAATTGAAGGAGATTGACAGTACTGCTGTCGTTATGTGGCCCGATGTGCATGTTGCCGCTCACCAATGTTCGGGTAGAGTAGACGAGGTGTGGGAGGTAAGCATTCTTTTTTTTCATTCAATGTATTTCTAACACTTCCTTGCGAAGAAGTCAAAACTGTCATTTTTACTGGTCATGCAAAAATCTGTACAATATGGCACCTGTAGCCAGCACGAATAAGTAAGGCACCGTCCTCCACCCGAAGAAAGTAAAAATACGTGCAATTCCACTTGATGAGAAAGCTGAGTGCAGTACAATGATTTGCCTCTTCTTAGGCGACGCTCACGTTGACAGGCAACGGCGTCCCGATGTGTTAAACGTGCACCCTTCTGGCGTTCTTGATGGGCAAAGAAATGTTCATGTGGGACACTATAGCATCCTATTCGCCCCGTACCCTCAATTTCATTCCCCACAATTGATAATCTCTACTACACAGGGCTACGCTAAGCGTAAATGGCTATGCTATGCTCTAACCTGCCTGTGAAACGTGAGGCTGAAGCAGTGACTGTTCTCAGCACCTCCATAACTTTCATTTCTCGCCTTCCCTGTTCAGGGTAGCCTACCACGCTCAGTCCTGGTTAACCTCTCAACTTTAGTTTTATTTTGACTCTCTGTCTGTTTTTCTTGCTTGTTATGCTGAATTCACTCCTGCTTACCATCACTTTCATTTTACGCCCCTCGGTGTAACATACTATACACAGCTCTGCTAGCATTGTTTCGCGAGAGTGACGTCATAAATGTTTGCGCAACGCTTTACCTTTTTTTCTTCCTTATTGCTTCTCCTTACACACGAATCACTCCTCTTGACCTCCACTTTCGGTTGTCGCTACCTATACTCTACTTTACAAGACCAGGCTCTGCATGGCTTTGCTTGTGTGGAGCCAAGCGATGACATAAAATAGCACCATATAATGACAACATAGAAAATGCAACAGCATGCCGGAGCATGAGTCCATAAAGTGCTGCGCGCTTTAAGAAATCACATAAGCACCGAATTCATTCATGCAGTGAGTGTAATATTAAAACAATATGCGGGACAGACATCAAGCGTGGAAGCTAGCATAATATGCAACGCATATATTGGGTAATATTGCTAAGAAAGTGCAGCGACATGAGACAACAATTAGCACTAAGCCAATTCATAAAAAAACACAAGAAGTGACAGGTAACATGCTTCAATTATATCAAACTATGTAAATCAAGTAACTTTCGTCTCTGTACAAACTGCTTGCTTTATTTCAAAGAACATCACTCGGATATCGATCCTTGTTTAGTAACACCTTCTTTCTTGACCTGCTATTGGCACTCTCTCACAGTATTGTGGGGGTTCGCCACAGTTCTGCTGTTTGAATTGTTAGATGTTGCGTTTGAGAATGCAGCTTCTTCATCTACTAACCAAAATATTACATCGCCAGCACGGTCATCGTATATCTTGTTTGTGGTGGTAGCGACGTGGTTGCTTGTTCACCATATGTGGTCGCCGATTTGGACAATGTTGTTTTTTGTCGAAAAGGTTTCGCACAGAAGAGTTCATACAAACCGAAAATTTTGATGCGCTTATTTATGGAATTTCAGTCATTTCTGTGACGGATGTACATAACTGAAATCTTGGTGAGTCACTGTGTACAACACTTTCATGTTAAAAAGGCAGTAGAATCAGCCATATTACAATGAAGAGTCATTCTAGCATCTTTTCGTCACCATCAAGATCAGAACGCAATGAAAACCTTGTGCCGTGCTGTACGTTTTGTTTTTCTCATCCCCAAGTACATAAAACTAAACGCGCTAAACATGAATCAGAATTTACTGTGCGCTTTTATTATACTGTCTGCTTTGATAGTAAAGGAGCGCTAATAAAATGTGGAGAACGTTTGTATGTTTCTAACAGCGAGAAGGTGAAAGCAGATTTCGATCCATAAAAATGTAAAAATGAAACTCTGAGCAAACGCAGCGACGTATTCGGTTATTCCAGTGACGCACGCAGCGCCATGTAGCCGTGCTCCGAAGCTGTCACATGGTGATAAAACTGTGACGCAGTTAGGTCTTTCGGTAGTCATAAACCAATGAGCGCGTCTTCACGGTCTGCGACGCTGACGTAAACGCTGGTGACGTCACCGTCTCGTCCACCATTTAGACCATCGGCTGCGTTGCCTATAGTCGCTGGAATGATCGAATAGACAACGTGCAACAGAGTTCTCGAAATGTAAATGCAGTGCCAGAACCCACGGCAGAGAGACCAGGAGCAGTCAAATTGAGCCGGGCTGCGAATAGAAGCAAGTGGAACTCATGTGCCTCATAGATTCTACCTTGCACGCTTGACCGGGGTGCCGCCGTATGACAGGAATGGGAAACGCGAGTCACCTCTTCTCAAAACTCTCCAGATCTGCTGTTCTAGGGAATTGTGCAGAGTCGACAGGGATGAAGCAGACGCAAATCTTAGGTGCTCACGTCTTTCGCATAGTTAAACTACATTTATTCGACCGCGCGAGATGCTTAAACAGGCAGTAAGGCTTCTACCTTGAAACTCAGTGTAAACTGAATTAGTCTTGAGCACGGAACGCCTGTTTAGATGTCGTTCATCAATAGGCCGCCAGTTACTTTGATAGCGCAATGATCAGAACAGCAGCCACAGAAATATATGTTTTCGAAACAGAAGTAGAAGTCCTCTATTATCGAAAACACAGGCAAGTATCCAGCAGGTTGGATTAACAGTACCCAGCAGCGTGAACGAGCGCTTCCCGCTTCGGATAACTGGCTAAATACTGAGATAATATAGCGTATAACACTGATGTTCATGTGGAAAGAGAGGATACGTGAAGCCACCAGTCACGACTGCTACCCAGCACCCGACCGCAAGTTACCTGTGAGGTAGGCAAACTTAACAAGTGCGGGTTCTATGCCGCCCTACCAGTGCTTTCAGTGTTACCTTCTCCTTCGTCTTGTTAAACGACGCTCGCATACTTTGCACTGAACAAGTAGCGTAAAGATAGTACACCGCTTCGCAATACAATTCTAACGCACCTGGACATGTTATAAGTAACGTCACGGTGACACCAATGGAAATTTTTTTCGCTAGAATATTTGTGTAATTGTGATCGCGATAAAAATGCTGAAAATTCTAACTCACTTGAGCTACTCTCGCCGGTTTTTCCAACTTGTGGCTTCGCATTTGGTGACGTGCCGAAGGAAGAGATCACTTCTGGTGATCCTGGCCCGTGCGACATCCATTCGTGGGACCTTGATCCAAGTGATATCCTTCCTGGTGACCTTGGTCCGAGTGATGAGGTGACTGCTGGCGATGTTTGCCAGGATGATGTCGTACCTCCTGCTGACCTCGGCTCAAGTGGTGACGTTGGTCCTGGTGACGTATGCCCGAGTGGTGTCATCACTGCTGGAGACCTTGCTCCGGGGGGCCCTCCAGGAACCGGTGACGACTCCAACCTTGATGCGTGAGCTACGCTTGCCATAACGACACCCGACGCAACAAGCCCAAAAATAACTGTTGCGACAAAAATTCAGCCATCAGTTCAGAAGACTTTCTTGCAAAATATTTGTTGTGCATGTATATGCTTGAGCCTCACCGGTATAGCAAGAAAATTCTGTATTGAGTCAGACATCACCGTCTCTGGCACCGTCACTTCCTTTCCTTAAATACCTTCGAAGCTGACAATGTTCGCGTTATCAGTTGGAGAAAAAATGTTTGTGACAGTACGAGACAGCTCTGTAACCATCAGCTAAACTGCAGTTCCCCGCCGAGAAAGAAGGTAGTGCTTCCAAAACCCAAAAAGTGGTATCAATCTTGAATGGGTGATTTGTTTATGAGAGCACTTTGAGATGATGGTGCGTTTCACAAAGCGGCGTAGGAAGTTTACTGCTGCTAAACACGTACTATATAGGGCCAGCTATTTATATAGTTCTTAAAATATGGCATTAAATTTGTATATAAAATAGTATAGAGTGCTTTGACATGCATTCAGGTCAACTTTTTCTGCATTTGTTTGCGAATGTTAACCTCTGAGGCATCGCTATCGCTTACCGTGCTCTGCTTTCAACAGTGCCGCGGGCCATATCAAATCAGCGTGCCGAGCTATGAAAGATGACTTGGTGGTGAGTGTCTCTCCAAAAGATCGTTCAGTATCACGTCCGAAATTCTCCCTAATTTTTCTGAATTTATTGCCTTTAAGATCCAAGTTTTCAGCAAAAAGAACTCTTCAAGGTTTCAAAATATTGCGACCAGAGGACACAGCATATTCGTATAGTATTGCGGCTAGCAACTGATCCACGTGTTCAGCAGTACTTTCCAGGGCTATTTTTGATTGGGTATGTTTCTAGACTGATAGGCAATGAAACGCGTCAGAAGTTGGATGATGTTTGCCATTTCAATGTATCTTTTGCTGGGAATTCTTCACTGTCCCCACGCAATTGTGAAAGGATTGAAACGTCTCTTAGTATCACGGTGGATCAAAATGCACTAAAGAAATATTTTTACTCACCAGACACCCAAAGTAGAATAAACTTCTTCTTCTCTTTACTGAAGCAGCAAGCAGAAAACATAAGTTTTTCTTCGTCTTTTCTCAGTGTAATGCTAGGCAGGATAAAAGCTAAAAATGGTTTTTGCGAAACCAACGATATTTCAATCCCCGCCATACTTCAAAGCTGACTCACCTAGAGGTGAAACCTGCGTCTGAGAACATATTTAGATTCTAGAAGGCCCTATTTTTTAAGGACCAGTTGGCATATGAGAAGGGCCAGCTCAAGGGTAAATTGGGGCACGATGCTACATCACGATCTAGCGCACATGATCATCAGTGCGTGTGTTGTATGTTTATTCGGCTTAGCTCCGTTGTCGCACTGTTTCTTCACGGTTATTGTGCCTCCGACGTTCTGCATAAAACATCCCTGAAGAAGTGCAGTCGTTGCAGCTAACATTTCTACAAGCGGTGTTGTCTGCTTGAAGTCAGCAACTGGGTCCTTTAACACGCGTGTGTTCATTATTTGTATGTCATCCGCGAACCACGAAACTATAGTACGACAGAACGTGTAGAAGAGAGAAGAGAAAAGACAGCAGTTGCCTTCTTCCCTCTGCTTTTTTGTGGTTAGAAGCATATGTATACATAGCCTTTTTGACAAGCGTTAAGGCAGGCACTGGCAGCTGTTAATAGGGCAATATTAGTTGAAACACTGCCTCCAGTGACACAGAAACTGTTCAAAGATTCCTCATCTCCTCAAGCCTTCAACTCTTTCGTACCTTTTCACTTACACTTCCATACCACTCTTTACAGCATCGTCACTTCTTGATTTCGAACATACAAACATGTAAACGTGCATATATATTGACAAATACAAGGGTGAGGGCGCTAGTGAGTTTTTACGGCTAACCTTTAGCTAGCACAGCGTTGCCGCCTAGGTAGATCAGTTGGAAGAGCACGAGACGCCTTATTGAAGATGATGAAGATGATGATGATGATTCTTGTTATTCTGGCGCACACCCACAACGGGGGTTTAGCCAAGAACCGGGCGGCAGGATGTTTAAGTTAAAGGTTTGTGGTTTTCACAGGTTTGGTCACTGTCCTCGGCAGGTTTTGTTTTCGTCCACTTTTGTTTCTTCAAGTTGAAGTATTATTTACTGCCAATAACTTCCACTGTAATTTCCTCTACAATGTTGACAACAACAACTACAAAACAAGCCCTTGAATATTTAAATTCATATCTTTCGCTGGGTACTTATGACTCTTTACGGCAAAAAAAGCGATGAAGATGAAGAGGTTGAGGTCTTTACGCACGCTCTTCTCTTTCAACTTATCAGAAAAAACCAACCAACCAACCCTTATTTATTACTGAAATTGTCTCATGAATTCACTCAAATCTACAGCAATCACTGTGAGTGGATGTGAGACTCAAGGCGCCGTTCTCATTATTACGGCGCCGTTGTCATGTTCAAGGCGCCGTTGTCATTATTATCAGCGCCAACTTTCGCACAGATCACTTTCAAACAATTTTAGCTCTGAACATTAACGTTCAGCAAACTTTTATTAGGGGCCGTGACATCATGACACAATAATACATCAGATAATCATGAAATCTTTCTGGTAATTCTATTTGAATAGGTTACGCCAGTTGCGGCACTTGCGAATGCGGCTAGATTAAGAAAACTTTAGCCATAAGAACACTGAGCATAATTGAAAACTGAGACAAATTGAGGCAAAATTTTACTCTCGGAGCCTGCCTGCCTGCCTGTCTGCCTATCTATCTATCTATCTATCTATCTATCTTTCTATCTATCTTCCTATCTATCTATCTATCTATCTATCTATCTATCTATCTATCTATCTATCTTTCTATCTATCTATCAGTTACGTTCCATTTGGTTCTTTCCACTCGCCTCTCGGTTGTTGAGTGACATTTGCTGCTGCCGCTAAGGAAGCCGAAGACGAGAACTTTTCATCTGCTGGCACCTTGAGGAAATGACCGCTCCGACATCATCTGGTTATAGAGACGTTTATTCGTTTCTCTTCTCTTTTCACTGTCCCCTCACCTCTGGTTTTATCCCCTGTCTCCCCATTCAACCACTCTGACAGTCCAATCGTAACGCACCAATCTTACAGTCCGATCAGAACGCACAGATGTGTCTCTCCTCGCCACAACCTCGAAGATTCACCGCCTCTTGCCCACTCATCGGTTCTCCGCCGTCGCTCGGGTTTCTTTCACACCGGTTCCCGGAATGGTCGACGAGGGGTGTTGCCAGGTCGTGGAAAAGTGCCTCCGAGTGAGTTCCCGCGATGCCGGGTTGACAGGCCATCAATACAATTGGCCCCTGCGCCAATGCCGTCGCCTCCGCTGATTCTGATTGTCCGGCGGACGCGTACGTGTACCTTCCACGTGTACCTTCCACGTGTACCGGCCACCTGCAGCCTGGCTTGGTCTCCTGTAAGGCGTCATAATTGAGCCCGACAGTGGCACGGGAGTTGTAGCGTCATTTGTGGCCAGCATACAGTCGTCGTCCCGCATTCCGGTGGCCCTGCTTCCTTGTTGGCGAGGAGTCGCCGGCCGCTGGGTGGGTAACATAAGGTATTCGGGGAACGCACGAAGTTCGAGCCCAACACCTCCCCTCCAACTGTGTTGCACTGTATCTATGACATGCGACACAAACACAACCACATATGCACACATGTTCACTGGCTCGACGCGTGAGGCACCAACTGTTACTCGTACCTCGTTGACTCCGTCGCGCGCACGCGCTAACAAAGCATACACCCCCTTAACTCGCCATCCTGTTTCTGCGTCATCGTTAGGAGTCACTAACCGTGACATTGCGTCGGCATTAGCGCTTAGACACCCCTTTTTGTGTTGATTTTCCAGGTTATACTTCTGTAGTGTCAACGCCCAGCGTGTCAGCCTAGCGCTCTGCGGAGTGGTTAGAGTCCGAAATTTGACTGGGTTATGATCGGTAATCACCTTGATTTTAGCGCCAAACAGCCAAACATCCAACTTCCCCACTGTACAAATGATTGCATAAGCTTCGTTTTCTATTGTCGCCCATCGGGTCTGAGCCGCGCTAAGCTTCTTGCTCAGAAAAGCGATAGGGCGCTTCGTGCCCACCAGATCCTGCTGTGCCAGGCACACACCAACGGCGTAATCGCATGCATATGTGGCGAGGATAGATTCTTTCCTCGAATCTGGCGCCTGCAACGCCGACGCCTGCACTAGACAGTTTTTCACTTTGTCAAAAGCTTCCTGCGCCTCTGCATTTCAAGGTAATTTCTGCGGAATACGTCGACCAGTTAGGCTAGTCAGAGGCATAACGACTTAGGAGTACTCGGGCACGTAGTCCCTATAGTTGGCTAGCCCTAAGAAACTACGAAGTTGTCCTTTCGTTTCGGGAGCCGGGATCTGCTTTATTGCCCTGACCTTCTCTGGATCGCCTTCGAATATCACTCCTGCTGCAGTTACTCGGACGTGTTATGCGCGAAGCTTGCTAGCGTGAATGGTTCTGCGTGAACCGTCCTCGAGTTCATCTAAATAACTGTACGGTCGCAGTTTTTCGACCACTGTGATCGGTCCCTTCCACTTCGCCACTAGCTTCCCCTCTCCTTCCTTCTCGAGCCATAGTACTGGGTCCCCTGTGACAAACTGTTCGTCTGTGGCCCTTAAGTTATAGCGTCCTACGTACTCCTTCTGAGTGAGTTCACTCTGTCGGGTGGCTCCTCCACTAGCTTTTTGCAAACTACTTCGGAACTTCGCAAGATATTCCGCTGCCGGCATACCCAATGATACCGGCACTTCCCACTCTCTTGACCAAGTCCTTTTGAGAATGGATAGGGGCCCGCCCATTCGGCACCCGCCCGTACATGAGCTTGAACGGTGACCGCCCTGTAGTCGCATGTGGAACCTCACGATATGCCCATAACAAAAACGGAATCATTCTATCCCACTCGCGTCCATGTTCGCTGACTATGTGAGAAAGCATTCTTTTGAACGTGCCGTTCCAGCGCTCGACTAAGCCGTTGCTTTGCGGGTGGTCGGGCGTGGAAAATCTCGGAGTTGCCCCAAGTCTTTGCAACATCTCCTGTGTCAACCTCGACGTAAAGTTGGTGCCCTGATCTGGGCGAATTATCTCTGGCACCCCGTGTTGAGAAAATATCTGCACTCCTAAATGACCTGCCCATGTTGAATCGTGAACCATTTTCAGCACTTCTTTGTGCCTGTGTGATGGTAGCACTAACTGTTTGCAGATGCGACCCGCGAGGTGTTCCTGATGATACAATAGCTCGTCTTGAACGAGCATACTATGCGTTCCGGCCTTTGCCTGCGCCCAAGCATCTCGCAAAGCTGTGTCTGCTTCCTGAGCCTCACGAAACTCCTGTCGTTTGCTTTTGACCGGCTCGGAACCTTCGCTGTTGCTCTCCGCGGTTATGACGCCTGCCATCGCCCGTTGCTCCTCGCACGCCTCATCTGACAACTCTACTATAGCTTCGGTCTCTTCGACTGCTGAACACTCGTCTGACACTATGTCACGTTTAACCCTTTCCTCGAGAAGCTGTGCGTAATCGTTGGGCGTGATCAGCGCGTCGGTGCCGTTTAGCAGCTTATCTGTGATTGCACAAAGCACGGCCGACTGCACCGCCTCGGACGACACTTAAGGACTTCCTTCAGTAGCTATGAGTGGCACGTAAGCCAATTCAGCGGTTACCTGTTGCCCGAACGCTCCCGTCAACTTTATCTGCGAACCCGTACCATCGTACTGAGGTACCACTGCCTTTCTGATGACGCTCACCTCCGCTCCTGAGCCTACCACGGCATTTAATGATCAACCTGAGCTCTTAAGCTTTACAGTTTCAAGTGAGGGTTGTTTCTGCTCTTTGCGCTGCCACAACCTGTCTGCCATTGCTATTTCTGACCCGAATGCAGAAGCCGTCACCCTCGCGACCACTGGACCGTTTTCTCGTCCTGCTGGCCTAGTGCCTTGCCTTGCACCTGAGCCCTTATTGGGGCAATTCCTGACAATGTGGTTGGCATCCTTACACTCAAAACATCGCCTTTTCGCGTTTCCGTCCGTGAGTGCATCTACCGCTGTTTTAGCTTTCTTTTGCCACTCCTCTACATTTGCCTTCTTTTGTGCTGCCTTGCACTTTTCGCTCTCCTCGAATCTCTCCGCGAGCCTAGCCACGCCACTGGGCAGCAAAAAGGACTCCTGTTGATCACAAATGACATGCGCTCTCGCTTCCGGGCTCAAACATTCTTTCAAGCGATCCACGACGACTAGCAGCTTGAGTTCCTCGAACGTGCCTACCTTTGAACTCTGGACATAATAGTCAAAATAATTCTCAAGGCGCACGGCAAACTGATCCCAGGACTCCCTTTCTCCTTTTTTTCGATCCCGCAAACAGCCTCTTCTACTCCGCCGCCGAAAGCCTGAGACCTTCTAAAATGCTTGACTTAAGCTTTACATAAGCTTTGCGCTCCTGTGCTGTAAGCCTGCACAGCAGCCCGCGTGCCCTTTCACTCAACTGTGGCAAAACTAGCCCGGCCCACCATTCGCTCGGAACTTCATACGACTCGAGCGTTGCCTCAACATCCTCGAACCACATTGGCGCAAGCGCCTCTTGGTTCGGCATTGGTGCCAGTACACCCTTTAACAAGCTTGCGAATTTCAGTCACCTGTCTTCCTCTGACCTTCCGCCACGCGCTACGCTGTCATCGCTCTCGTTGGCCTCTGCCCCATTACGGGCTCGTAGCCGCTGGCTTTCCAGCATCAAACGCTGCTTCTCCGTTTCCGCCTCAGCAATTTTTAATTGAAGCTGGAGCAGCGCTAGCTGCTGTTCCGACGCCGTATCTGACGTGACACTACCATGACCCCCCGTGCCGCTGTCGGCGACTCCCAACGCCCGCAAGTTTCCTGCCCCGTCCCCGTTCATTTCCGAGTTGTCCCTTTCTCTGTCTCGCAAGTTGTAATGCTTTGTCATCGCCTGCGCCCAACAGAAAATCAAGAGGTACCCGCCTGAAGTAGCCTTGCGGTGCGCTCTTCCTCCTCGGAATCTGGTGGACTAGCCTTGCTTCGTTGATCCCGCAGCGTGGTAGTCAGTTGAAGGTGGTTGTCGTCTGTCTCGGCCGATGTCGCTCCCCGCTGTCCTCTTCAGTTTAGCCATGCAGATCCTGCTCGACTGCGCCAGTTACATTCCGTTTATTTCTTTCAACTCGCCTCTCGCTTGTTGAGCGACATTTGCTGCTGCCGCTAAGGAAGCCGAAGACGAGAACTTTTCATTTGCTGGCACCTTGAGGAAATGACCGCTCCGACATCATTTGGATATAGAGACGTTTATTCGTTTCTCTTCTCCCTTCACTGTCCCTGCACCCCTGATTTTATCCCCTGTCTCCCCATTCGACCAGCTCTTACAGTCTAATCGTAACACACCACTCTTACAGTCCAATCGGAACGCACAGATGTGTCTCTCCTCGCCACAACCTCAATGATTCACCGCCTCTTGCCCACTCATGGACGAAGCACTTCACCACGAGACCGTGTCCCCTCACCCTGCCGCGGCTTTCCTGAAGGATGCCACAAGTGCCAACACCACTGGGAAACCTCGGAGGAAGAGGAACAGGAATCGGCGTAGGAGGAGGACTGTACCAGCCTTCCAGAGTGTAGCGGTTTCCCCACCCTCTTCTGGGAGCCAGTGCAAGCAGACCACAACCACGGGGCCATCCCCCACGCCCCATACTGCCCTCAGACGTGCAGATGCCCCTACCACTGAGACAGTTGACCATGAGGGATTCCAGACAGTTCGCTCTAAGGCAGCCCTTCGTCGTACCAGGAACCTGACATCAGCAGCCCTTCCTGTAGACCCTGCGGTGAAGGGGACAGTGCTCTACCGGCCTGCTTCTGCTGGAGGCTCGTTCCGCAACTGCCCCAGACTGACCATAGCCCAGGCACTCTCGCTGCACCCGGGAGTCGCTGCGATCCGGGTGAACCAACACCGCAACGTGGTAGCAGTGGACGTGAGTTCCCAGGAATGCCTTGTCAAGCTCTTGGCCCTCACAGAGCTCAAGGGCATACCAGTGACCGCCAGGCAGCCTGCAGACCGCCGAACCAGTATGGGATTCCTCCACGGTGTGGACGGCGACGCTGCTGACGAGAACTTGCTGTCCGGACTCCAGTCGGCTGTACGGGTCCTTTCGGCATCTAGAGAAGGCCGAACCGTCACGCTGCGCTTCGAGGGCCCAGTTCCCCCAGACCACGTGACACTGTTCCGAGTACGCTTCCCAGTCCGACCAGCCAGACCACGGCCACTCCAGTGTAGGCAGTGTGGCCGGTACGGCCACGTGAGGGAGACCTGCAACTGGCCAGACAGCTGCATCCGTTGCGGCCGGTCTCACCCAGGAGAGTCGGACTGCCAGCATCTCCGTTGTGTGAACTGCGGGGGCCCTCATCGTGCTGACACACCGTGCTGTCCTCGCTGGCAGGAGCAGAGACGAGTGGCTACCATCATGGCCTCTTCGACCACAGCTCTCTCAAGACGAGCAGTCGCGGCAGTTGTGAGGGAAGAGACGAGGAAGGTTCGGTCCTATGCCAGTGCAGTGAAGGGCCACGCGGCATCAGCCAGACCAACCCCAGCACCACGCAACCTCCGCCGGCCAACCCCTGCAGTTGCAACCAACACTCCAGCTGAGCCTGCAACCCCAGCCGCTCCTGTTGACCGACCTCCTGCTCAAGTCTGCACACTCGCAACCGCCACTCCCAGAGCCCAGACTGCTGAGACCTCTGCCCCGACACTTCTAGTGGAACAACTTCTGGGCCCCCTTCTGCTCTCCTTGCAGGCAGTCGCTGCCTTGCTTCCACAAGAGCACCCGCTTCGTGCCATCTGCCTGCAGGCAGGGGCTTGGCAACAGAACAAACAGCATGGCTAGTCCTCCCACCAGGCAACGTCAGCCCCGACGCCCGAGCGTCCTCCAGTGGAACGCCCACTGGCTGGGACCACGGAGAGACGACCTCGCACAACACCTGCTCCACAACGACTATGACGTCCTTGCACTCCAGGAGGTCTACGCCCAGGCAGAGCAGCTCCGACTTCCAGGCTACGTCGGCTACAGCAGCCGGACGAGCTGCACCCTGACCGACTGCAGTGCTGCCCCTTGCCTGGACGACAACCACCCACAAGGACCTTCCCGCTATGCCATCTACGTCAAGCGGGACCTGCTGCAGGCGGAGGTATTCGTGGCCGACCTGGCCGGAGGGCCCTTCGAGTGCTGCGCCGTCCGGGTCCGCCTCGACGGTGTTGACACTGCGGTGGCCAGCGTCTACATCAGACCAAAGGAACCTTGGGACCCCGGGTGTCTTCGACAGCTTGCGCACCAACTAGGGAAGCACTTCCTGCTGTGTGGAGACGTCAACGCTCACCATCCAGCTTGGGGCGGCCGCAGGACCGATGTACGAGGGCTAGAGGTGCGAGACGTCTTCTTGCAGCTGGGCCTGGTGATCCTGAACACAGGGGCCGTCACCTACCTGCGTCGCGGAGCAAACAGCACCACCACAGTCATAGACCTCAGCGTGGCTACGGAGGGTTGCCGGTACGCCTGGACACCGTTCCCGGACACCTGGGGTTCGGACCACCTGCCCATCCTTCTCAACCCTTACCGAGGCAAGGCCCCCAGGGATCGAGAGTACCGGGTGGTAGGCTGGCGGGTATACCGGCAGCTGTTCAGGCAGGACACCGGTGACAAGGACCTCATGCAGCTGGTGGCTGACAGTGCCCGGACTGCAACTGTCGCTGTTAAGGCGCAGCAAGGGCAGCCTCTTCCAGACATCCGGCACCTAGCCTTGAGAGCAGCACGGAGGCGGGCAGAACGTCAGGCTCTGAAGAAGAGACAACCAGAGCTCTGGACAGCGTTCCGGAAGGTCGACGCCGCCTGCAGACGCCACGCCCGAGCGCGCAGGAAGCAGGGCTGGGTGGGCGTCTGCGCCTCCATCGACCGATCACGGGATGGCACCAAGGCCTGGCGCCTGCTGAAGTGCCTGCTGATGGTGCCACGGCCGTTCAACCAAGTGATGTCCCTGGCCGTCCACCTTTCCATCCAGGCAGCGGACCTGGCAGAACAGCTGGCCGACCAGTTTTCTGCGAGGGACATTGCCCAGCTGCCTGCTGCACCTCCCCTTGCTGCGCTGCAGTATCCTGACACTTGCCACCATCCTGGGTGGACAGCTGCAGAAGTACAAGAGCTGTGCTGCGAACCCATCAGGAAACACGAGTTGGAGGCTGCCCTTGCAGGATCGAAAAGACGAAGTGCCCCGGGAGCTGATGGTGTCACCTTCCAGATGCTCCGTAACCTGGACGGAGCTGGCCGCCAGCACCTGCTCGAGTACTACAACGACGTCTGGAGCAGTGGGGTCTTACCGGAGTCATGGCGCACTGCGGTCGTCGCCCCGATCCTGAAGCCCCGGAAGAAAGCCATGGCACTCTCCTCGTACAGGCCAGTCTCTCTCACCTCGGCTCCCTGCAAGGTGCTGGAGAAGGTGGCCTTGGAGCGACTTGAGTGGATTGCTGGCCAACTCGAGTTCTTCCCGGAACAACTGACTGGCTTCAGGCGCCACCGGTGCACAGCTGATTCCATTTACGACGTCGTCGCCACCCTTGAGGATGCCAAGAGCTGTGGTGACGTGGCCATGCTGCTCCTGCTGGACGTGGAGAGTGCCTTTGACAGTCTCCCACACGAGGTCGTCGAGACGTCTCTGGACCGACTTGGCGTTCACGGGTGCCTCCGCAGCTTCGTGATTGCCTTCCTGACCGGCAGGACCTTCCGGGTTCGAGTTGGCAAGGGGACCAGCAAACCCAGAGACATCACCGCAGGTGTACCACAGGGCTCCATGCTGAGCCCCTTCCTGTTCAACCTGGCGATGGCTGGACTCCCCGCTTCTCTTCCGACAGGCACCAGGTTCGCGGCCCGCTGCTCTGTTTACGCCGACGACGTGACACTCTGGGCCCGGGGACCGAGGCGGTCCATTCCAGCCATCAGGACGTCACTGCAGGCGGCCCTGGATGCGGTGTCCGCCTACCTGAGTGGCATCGGACTCAAGGTCTCCGCAACCAAGACCGAGGCCCTGCTGATCCACCCGCTGGCTGCAGCACGACGCTACGTGAAGCAGCTGAGAGTGGGCAACCGCAACCTGCCTTGGAAGCTGACAGTGAAGTACCTGGGGCTCACCATCGACCACCGTCTCACCTGGGTCCCAGCTGCCAAGGTCGCCTGCACACAAGTACGGCGAGTCCAGGGAGCCATCAGCAAGCTGCAGCAGCGTGGACATGGCTGCTCGACCAAGCTGGCGCTTCGACTCAACCAGGCTTCAGCGTCCCCAGTCCGGCTATACGCCTTTCCACTGGTGGACCTGACGCCTGCCAGGAGACTTGACCTAGAGGGACATCACAGGAGAGCAGTGAGGGCCATCCTGGGGCTCCCCAGGTACTCCCCCGTGGCAGCGACCCTGGCCGAGGCTGGAGACTGGCCCCTGTCTCTGCACATGCTCCAGCGTGCTCTGGGGCACGTAGACCGCCTACACCGTGCCGCTGACGGCAGAACCCTCCTGGAGCGACTTCGCAGCCAGCCGAGGTCACGGATGGGTGGTCTCTGTGCACTCTACCACCAGATGGTCCCGGACCCGCCAGTCCCGGTGGCCCCTCCACCACCCCACCACCAGCCGCCTGAGGTGCACCTGCACCTGGACGGGGTAACCAAGCGCCGAACACCTGCTGCAGCACTGCAACAGGCCGCCGTCTCCAAGCTCCAGCAGCAACTGGCAGGACGGCTCCAGGTCTTCACCGACGGATCCGTCATGCCAGACGGTTCAGCGGCGGCCGCCTGCGTCATCCCATCCCGGGCCATCAGCAGGCAGTGCCGACTGCCCTTCCCGGCGAGCTCGACGGCTGCGGAGCTGGCAGGGCCACACCTGGTGGCGGACCTGCTTGCCGAGGACGTTCCCGCTCAATCGGTCGCAGTCCTGTGCGACAGCAAGGCAGCCCTGCAGACACTGGCCAACCATCGCCGTGCCGGGCTCACGGGGAGTCTCCTGGCAACGAAGTATCGGGCCCTAGCAGCAGCCGGGACGTCCGTCTCCTTCCACTGGCTGCCCTCTCACGTGGGCATAGCTGGCAACGAGGAGGCGGACACGCTGGCCAAGGCAGCACATCAGCTGGGAACCCCCATCACCCAAACCGTGGCGGTAAGAGACTACTCGCAGGCGCGTATCAAGAAGCTCCTCAGTAAAGTAAAAAGTTGGGCGAGTTGGTGCTGGTTCATGATGATAAGGGGCGCGAAAAAAAACGACACACAACAGAGAAGAAGTACACGGGACGACGCGCTATTAGTTGCTAGTAGCGCGTCGTCCCGTGTACTTCTCTGTTGTGTGTCGTTTTTTTCGCGCCCCTTATCATCATGAAGAAGCTCCTCGCCTCAGTCCACCCAGACCAGAGGGTGGCCAATGGGCGGGGACCCAGGCGCCTTCCTGAGGCAGGCCTAACCAGGAGAGAACGAGCCAACCTGCTGCGGCTGCGAACCGGCTGCGTGTGGACTGCGGCCCGACGCTACCTCAAGGGATGCAGCGCCTCCCCAGCCTGCAGCCGCTGCGGCGACCCCGAGACTTTCGAGCACCTCCTCTGTGCCTGCCCTGCCTTGGCCCAGGAATGCTCGAGGGTCACCGCAGCCTACCGGAGACATGGCCTTCCTGCCACCACCCTAGAGCACCTACTGTTCCCATCTCGTCCCCATCTACCAGCACTCCGGAGCCTGGTGGAGTTCCTGGACGAGACGGGAATCGTGGCCTACCGCTGAGGATGGGGCCCCTGCCACCCCTACCTTTGCTTCTGGACTGCTGCTTCTGTTGATGATGACCGCTCCACTGCTCAATTAATCTTTCCTCTTCTTTCCACTTTTCTCCCTTTTTCCCTTCCCCGCAGGCACTGCGCCGTGCTCCCGATCGGGTTGCAGAAATTAGGTGCCTTTTCTCATCTTCTAACCACTACCACCACCTTGCCCACTCATCGATTCGCTCGCAGGATTTCAAGCTGGACGGTTGTGCCCTCGCGATCTCCGACTTCAGCGTAGCTCCCGCCGACTGGTTCGCCCTCCGCGGTCTCCTGAAGCCGTGCAGCTCTCGCATTGTGGTGCCCCGCCCTTGGACTCCTTCGACCGGATCCCCACTTTCCTATCTCCTTCTTTTTCCTCTCGTTGGCTGTCTTCTTCTCCGTCTATTTTCCTTCTATTCTTTTTATCCCTCCTTCCCCCCAACTCTACAAGGCACTGCGCCGTGTCGCCTGAAGGCAGACAGAAATTAGGTGCCTTTTTCCTCTTCATTGTAACCACTACCACCACCACCACTCATCGGTTCTCCGCTGTCGCTCATGTTTCTTTCACACCGGTTCCCGGAATGGTCGACCACGGGTGTTGCCAGGTCGTGGAAAAGCGCCTCCGAGTAAGTTCCCGCGATGCCGGGTTGACAGGCCATCATTACAATTGGCCCCTGCGCCAATGCCGTCGCCTCGGCTGATTCTGATTGTCCGGCGGACGCGTAAGTGTACCTTCCACGTGTACCTTCCACGTGTACCGGCCACCTGCAGCCTGGCTTGGTCTCCTGTAAGGCGCCATAATTGAGCCCGACAGCGGCACGGGAGTTGTAGCGTCTATTGTGGCCAGCCGACAGTCGTCGTCCCGCATTCCGGTGGCCCTGCTTCCTTGTTGGCGAGGGGTCGCCGGCCGCTGGGTGGGTAACATAAGGTATTCGGGGAACGCACGAAGTTCGAGCCCAACACTATCTATCTATCTATCTATCTATCTATCTATCTATCTATCTATCTATCTATCTATCTATCTATCTATCTATCTATCTATCTATCTATCTATCTATCTATCTATCTATCTATCTATATCCTCTTACGTGTAGGTGCCCTCGTGATCTCCCTCTTAATGCAAGGTAATTAGTATAGGAGGGTAAGATGGCTTGACGAATAAGACTCTCTGGTCAAAACAATAATAATTATGGCACCTTAAAGCTTCACCTTTTGGAGTTGAACGCGATAGAGACAACCTGTTCGTAGTGCGTACTTTCAACCCTTAGTGCATGAAACTTTTTCGCATTTGCTATGCACCCACTACGAGGCCTTCAAAAAATAGGCGCTCTAGCCTGTGTGCTTTTTGTGATAATCGCATATTCCGATGTCTGTTGACAATGGACGCTTGACAACGCATTATTACTGCAATATTTTATGTTGCATTGAGAAGCATATTACAGAACGCGTGTGTTTGTGAAGCATTAAAGCTAGTTTCACTGCATTTCCAAGCAGAAGAAGTTCTTTTCACTGTTTTGAAAACCAGAGGCGTGGTTGTGTGGAAGAACATCCTTCCGCTTGTCACGCAAACGACGCGGGTTGCATTCCCATTTGGACCCTAACAACCCTGAATGGGTTCTCAGTCTGCTCCAGGGTTTTTATTATTTATTTATTCTATTTGCATGGTTCTCGACTTTTCGTTCGTGCATAAGATGATGAATCTTCACTTGCAATCAACGGCATCGAGACTGACACCAACACTGGAATTTACGTGAAACGAGCCCTTTAACGCTGTCGTGTTGAAGCAATGTAACAGTCCCGTCACGTACCTCCTGAAACCCTTTTCACCAGACGTGTGGCACCGACCTCGCACTGCATACGTGCGAGGTCGGTGCCACAGTGCGAGTAACCTCGCAGATACAGTGCGAGGTTACTCGCACTGTATCTTTACCCAAGAATGGTGAGAAAAGACATGACAAATTCGAACGCGGGAGCGTGAAAGAAAATTTCGCGTCGGCAACGTTGGCCCAATGAATGCGAAAGCAAATGTCACAATCCCAGCAGGAACTACACCCAAGCATTCTGCAAGGAAATGAAGTATGCTGCCACAGAGCCACACCAGATGTCAGAACTACATTTAAATAGACTCGAATGTCCGTGAAGCGTCAATTGTGATATCTGGGCTGGCTATATAATTTTATAAACATTACGTATTTCCTCCTACAATACATGCGTTATATCCGGTTAACGATAATTGTTTTTAAGTGCCATCCGCTGAAGTATATTTATGCAGCTGTGTCCAGGGCATCTCATGCAATATTCTAAGGCGCGGATAAATTCGCAGGCCTTGCTCAACAATCTATTCCTATTGCGCTGATTGTTGTCGCATCAGATGACAGTGAAGTGGTACCCAGATGACATTTTATAACCGGGTACAAGGTGAACAGGGGCTTTTTCGCATTTTTAATTCCGAGAGCTACTGCTTGCAATGCTAGCGAGGCGTGCCTTGGCAGTTGCAAACAAATTACGGCGTTTCTGGGAGCGAGGTTATACCGCCAAAGGCGCCTGAGGGCGAGATAGGCGTGCTCTCGTCTATTCACCAGGACACAGCGAGCTCAGTGCTTGCTGCAATACTGGAAAGCGCGTGGCGCTGTCTGTTGCGAATGCGGCGAAGCAACGCTCTCAACTGCCAGGCGAGCAGACGCTCTGGAAGTCAAACGCGAAACTTCACAACTCGAGTCCGGCTGTAAGCATGTTCCTCGCTCTTCCTGGGCTGGAATTTCTGCTGATTTTGTGTAAAACGTCGAGTAGACCTTCCTCGACCGTTCGAAATGTCTGCAGTACGTGCATTGCAGATTAAAAAAGCAGGTGTATCAGGTACGTACTATTGCGATTTAAAGAAAGGCGAACAGCGGAAAGCGTTGCTTTTGACTCAGTCAAACTGCGGCGTGCCTTGACTTTGACAAGGCAGAATTTGTGCTTCAAGTCGGCGTCGAGGTAGCGGTAGAATATCGTTCTAACTTACGCTCATGCACCGCATGTGCATCAATTTTCAGTCCTTCTGGGCCCTCGGAACACACGCGCACTGCAAAAAGGCCAGCCAAAACAAGATTTAAAAAATAAACGGTGACGCCGGCCGAAAGCACATGTAGATTCACCTACTGACAGTCAAGGCAGGTCGCAGTTCGACCGAGGCGAAAGTCATGCTTTCCGCGCCGTTCACGCATCGCAATAGTAGGCTGTTGGAGTTGTACTAAACATGCGCGGTAAGTGCATTCACGCGTGAGTCGTAATACGTATATTTTATTATTGGCATGCGGCCTGCGAAAGAGTACGGCAACAGTTTTGTGACTCATACTACAGGCATACTGCACGCAAATCGCTGCTGTACAGTGAAACAGCTGGAGGCGCGCTTGAATAAACGCAGTAAATATACTTATTCGTACACCTCACTGGGCTCGTAGTTTTTCTTGCTGATTGCGATTATATCCTAAGACGACGGAGCTCTGCCTTTTTCGTTGTGAACAGAAATCTCTGCCATTGCAAAACACTGCAACGGCACGATTCCTGCATGGCACTGTGAACTTCACAGGTAAGTGCTCAGCAAGCTCTTCCGATTGCGCTGGTTGTTGTTGCATCAGGTGACAGCGCAGTGGTACCCTGATGACATTTCATAAGCGGTCAGGTGCTTTTTCGCATTTTACATTCCGAGAGCCCTTACATTCCAGGCTAGCGAGGTGCGCCTTGGCAGTTGCAAACAAATTATGCCATCTTTCGGAGCGAGAGTATACCGCCAAAGGCGCCTGGGTGCGAAATTTGCGTGCTCTAGTCTATACTCGGTGGCAACTTTCTGTGGCAGCACAGCCAAGGCTACGAAACCCAAGCAAACCCTTTCTTTGTCATGTTTCTCTATGTAGCCCACGAACGCTAAGTTTCCTAAATTTTGTAGCATAATGAAAATTATAAAAAGAAAAGTTCAAGATAGTTTGCATTATTATTAGAAAAAATAATCTGTGCAGCCTTTTCGTTCTTTTCTGCTTCCAGTTTTCTGGTGCAATTTCACATTTTCCCTGCCCCGATAAACAACGATGGCGTCGCTCCCACGCAGCAAGTTCACATCAAACCCTGGGAGTGAGCATGAGTGTGTGTTCGGGAGGTGATCTGTTTTCATCGAGGAGAGAAAAACGACGACAGTGGTAAGTCTTGCACTATTCTGTTTCCCGCCCATACAATAACTGAGAATTTGTGTGTGAGTGAGATCATCAGCCAAAGTGGGACTCTGATCAATATAGCCGCCTTGAAAGTGACACCGGTGATCTGCGAGTCTTCAGCGACACCAGCAGCTTGGAAGAAAAAGTGCGATTGGAAACTTCACTTTTTTTTTTTTTTTCCAGAAATACAAAGATTCTGGCGGATACCATCGACTAAAAGCTGTTGTCAAACAGCTTGACGGGGTCGATGGTCCGTTACAAGGCATATGTGGCATATGTACACAACAATATCTGAAATTATTGAAAAACAATGAAAACAAAAATTCAATGCAGAAGAAGACAGGAAATCATACACAATTTGCTCTGACAAGTGAAACATAGAAAACAATAATAGTAATACGTTAAGTCATCACATGTTAACAAAGAGAGTCCTGAGTTCCTTGGCTGAGAAGCACTTGACGTCTTTGTATTTATTTAAAATATGCGGCAAGTTGTGCTCTAATGATTGTAGCCTATAATTATTGCGAAATCTAGGAACATACCACATGTCACTGTTTCTAGTATTGGCGGAAGTGATTCTAGGTGTCAACGATGCAGTAGACGCAAGAAAATTATGAAGATATTTTTTAGAGAAATAAAAGGAATAAAGTAGGCGAAAAGTGTAAAGATGTTCTATTTTAATGATTCTATGATTTAGGAAAGCTGGCCGTGTTGTCTCTAAGAAGCCCATATTGTCAATGTGCCGAATCATCCTTTTTTGCAGTAAAAATAATTTCATAATGTTTGTTTTCCCAGTAGTCCCCCAGACTAAGCTACAATAACTTAAATGAGAAAAGAATAGAGCATAATAAATGTTAAGTTTTGCTTTCGGTGGAAGAAGATACCTACATCTAGATAAAGCACCTGTTATAGCTGATAGTTTTTTACAGATATTTTCTACGTGTTTATCCCAAGTAAGATGCGAAGAAAAAGTAACGCCTAGTAATTTATGTTCATCAACAATTTGAAGTTCTTTACCAGCAAATAATAACGTTTGTTGGCAAGTCAGAGATTTGTTTTTAGCGCGAAATAACATTACTTTAGTTTTTGTAGGATTTATTTTAAGGCAGTTAGCAATCGACCATTGAGATAACTTAACCAGTAGATCGTTGCATTGTCTTATTAATTTCTGTGAATCCGGACCAGAAACAAGAAGTGTAGTGTCATCCGCGTATATGATAAATTGAACAGAGGTGGTAATATTAGTAATGTCATTAACATAGACATTAAAGAGCAGCGGACCTAATACACTACCCTGTGGTACACCGTTTATTATGGGAAGAAAACATGATTTTTCGTCTCTTATGCAAACAGATTGTTTGCGATCAGTTAAATAAGACTCGAATAATGTTAATGGAATACCTCTTAGGCCATTCTGTGATAATTTCCACAGTAGAATTTTGTGATTTATGCAATCGAAGGCTTTACTAAAATCAATGAAGAGCGCCAAGGTGAAAAGATTTCTCTCAATATTTTTCAGTACAAATTCCTTGAGTGTGAGCAAAGCGGTTTCCGTTGACCTGCCTTTACGGAAGCCGAACTGGGCATCAGATAGAACACTGTGTCTGTCAAAAAAACTTGAAACACGCGAAAAAATAATCTTTTCTAAGCCTTTGGAAAATACTGGAATTATTGAAATTGGTCGATAATTTGACGTATCATTTCTGTCACCTCCTTTAAAAATAACAGTTACCCTACTCATTTTCATTTTTTCTGGGAAAATTCCATACTGTAAAGCCAAATTAAAGATGTGTGTTAAAGCTGGAGCAATGTATTCTAATACATACTTCACAGGCTTTATCTGTATGTCATCTATATCGAGAGCTTTACTATTCTTAAGATTCTTAAATGTGGTAAATACTTCATATTCATTAGTGGGATTTAAAAATAAGCTATTAGGAGTGGAAAGAAACGATGATGTATTTGGTGGAGCTTGTTGTGGCTGTTGTACCGCGCTTATGCTTGCAAAGTACTCATTAAAGTGATTAGCAAGTGCTAAACCAGAGATTTCGGTTTTATTGTGGATTAACTTCTCCGGCGCGGCAGAATGTTTCTCGCGACCAAGAACCTTATTTATTATGTTCCACAAGATATCAGGATGTTTACCCGTGGCGTCTGTAAACATACGCTCATGATAAGCAATCCTGGCACGCCTGAGTTGCGCATTCAGTTTGTTTCGATACTTTTTAAACATTATCAGCACCTCAGGCGAACGTGTAGCAAGAAAACTATGGTACAATTTATCTTTGTGTTTTATCATTTTAAAAAGTTCTTGCGTAATCCAGGGTTTTCTTATCTTTCTAGTCTGTCTCAATTTCTTGAAAGGAAAATGTAGATTGTAAATTTGCAGGAACGCAGAAAGAAACTTCGAATACGCGACATTTACATCACTTATTTCATATAAGAAAGACCAGTCATAATTGGAAATATCATGCTTAAAAAGATCCATGTTTTTCTCGCTTAAATCTTGTACTGCGAACACATTTGATTTAGAAAAAGTTTTTTTAGCATTCGCACAATACGTCATAAATACAGGGCAATGATCACTGACGTCTGATGTCACTGTTCCAGTATGCTCTACTACAGTGTCAATATTCGTAATCAGAATGTCAAGACATGTAGACGAAGACAGTGTTACACGAGTTGGGGTGTTAATTAGGTTGACAAAGCCACCAGAACTAAGTCTATGTGTAAAATCTACTGAGACAGCACTGTTTACAAGAAAATTTATGTTAGTGTCTCCCCCGCATACAAGTCTAAATTCGTTAGCAGCAACATATTCCAGTAAATTATCAAAGAAACTCATAAATTTGAAAACATTTCCATTAGGCGGGCGATACACCACCGAAATTATGTCAGACAAATGTTGAAGTGTTAACATTTCATAGTCGCAAGTTGTTTTACAAAAATCTGCTAAGAGTTCATATTTTTGTCCTGATGCAATATAAATTGCAACGCCACCTCCACGTTTATCAATTCGATTTAAAACGTAATCAGCATAGCCATCTAGGTACAGCCGAGAATTGCTGTCCTGATACCATGTTTCTGTTAGCATGATGATATCGAACTTAAAATAGAACAGATTTAACAAGTTGCTAATATTTTCTTGTTTATTGGCTGCTGATCTTAAAACCAATGAACATTTTTCTAAATTGTGATGCATATGGGGTCGATGTTCCGGCTTCCTAATGTTGATAGGATAATTGTGAAGATCGCGTACCGTAACACCGCTCCCGTCGGCGTCTATGGAGGGAGTCGTTCCTAGCGCTTCGCCTGGGTAACAGATGCGTTTTTGTTTATT
This sequence comes from Rhipicephalus microplus, assembly GCF_043290135.1. Lineage (NCBI taxonomy): Eukaryota > Metazoa > Arthropoda > Arachnida > Ixodida > Ixodidae > Rhipicephalus > Rhipicephalus microplus. The sequence continues at coordinate 73,106,213 of NC_134707.1, read as the reverse complement.
ACCCTGTTGACTGTACAAAACAGCGTTCTTGGCTGAGTAAAGATGGCGGTTCACTCACTTGGGTTTACGAACGTCATACGGCCGCTCATGATGGTTCGGTGCCAAGATTTCGGCTTTCCATTGTTGCCTTCGCGTTCCCTAAAAAATAATGTGAGCATCTCCTTAAAGTCTTTGCTTCTCTAAAAGAAGGAATACAGTGACACCGACCAAGTATGCAATAAAATTTAGGAATGGATTTCTTGGACTTGCGTTGTTCGTTGCCCAGTACCTGCTCAGCTTTACCTTTTTTCTTCCTCAATTGAGTCACAACGCTTCAAAGAAGCTTCATGATCTTTCTCTTAAAAATGAACATTTTATTCATTTGCTCCCAAATAAGATTTATTGCGTGGTGGTCGCGCGAAAAAGTACGTGTTGAATGCGCTTGCCAAACTGAAATCGCATGCAAATTGATTATTGGCATAGTAACACTTGTGTACGCGTAGCTTTGGCTGTGCTGCCACAGAAAGTTGTCACCGAGTATAGCTGCCCATCAGCTTCGCTGTCTCTTTGGCATGGATACTTCAGCGCAAGCTAGGCTAATTGCTTTTTACTCGCCTTCATTGGCTTAAAAGCAACATTATTTTAATGGGAATTTCTTGCAGGAACAGTGAAGCAGCAGCTACGTCGAATACACCAATTCGTCTGGGTAAATACGTAGGATAAACCCCTCATGTAGTTATTAGTAATGAACCCGTGAATTTAACATGATGGCTTACCTTCACGAGAAAACATAAAAAATAGGCTGAGGGATGACGAAAAATAGTTTCGTACATGTTTGGTAAGGAATGCTTTTTTTTGATATGCAGCAATATATGTACATGACAGCTACTATGGTAACAAAATTTTTATTGTCCTTTCTTCTTAGCAACGCTACTATTGACAGTTTCCATGAATGAGTACCGTACTGAACAAATTTTGAGGTGTAAGGACATTGACACAACCTCCATGCAGACGACGTTAACAAAATGACATTTTGAATATCACACCCAAAGAAGCTTACAGAAGACAGCGGAAAAAGCTGAATTACAATTGGTGTGTTGTGGTCCTTCGTTTGGCACTCAGTATTGCGATTTTTTATGCTGAACAGAAAGACCAAGAGCACGCCAACTTCATTGCATCCACAACACACGTTTGAAGAAACGATACGCTCCGTATTGCTTGGTTGGTATTACACACTCTAAGGCACAATCGCCCGAATATTGAGTAACGGAGCCCAGTAGGTGCGCGCGATAAACGAATGGACCGTCGAGGAGTAATTACAGAGGGATGGGTGCCGCGTGCAAACCACTTAGTATCCAAAAAGATAAACCACGCGCGCGATACGGACCATGCGCAAACCATTGTCAAGGACGCTAGCCGTCCTCCTCTCTCCTGGCTCAGTCTTCCGCCTTTTTTTTTTGCTAGTGACAGCGTTGTGTCGCGCTGAGAGATCGGCGATCTAGGAATCTTGCCGGGTTCTTTTTGTGTACGCTTGGATGCGAGTGCGTTGCTGCTTTTATGTTTTGCCGCACCCATGTAATCGGGAGCCCGTCTCGACACGTCGCCACACCGCGCTGTATATTCGATATGGTCACGGCCAGTTCAAGAGATCAACGGTTGGGAAAGAAGGCCAACATGGCGGCCGAGAAGACAGCAGGCCTATCGGATACATTATTTCAGTCGGACTCAGGGCAGAAATCGGCGCTGAATTCTTTCACAAGTAGATGATTATTCTTTACTCTGCCGTACTTGTCCCGTGTGCGATACGAATCTCGCTTGTCGGCAACGGGCTTGGTCGTGTTGTATATCGCACGCACGAAATGCACCGCGAAGGTTGGCTTGGGCTTCTGCTGTTCGCCTGTGCTTTGTGACTACCTGGAAATTGGCCGCAATTGCCGTCGGTCACCCGGACGCTCACTCATCGAGTGCTCGCCTTGTGTTCACCGCCGTGATGAGCTCCGGGCTCAGGACATTGGGCGGAGACCTCGTCGCTGTGTTGCAAGTCATTCAAAACAAGTTGCGCTTGCTTGTTACAAGCTTGGTTGTAGCACGTCACACGCTGTAAGTACACCGGCTCAGGCTGGCAGGGCTTTCGCTAGCATCGGAACTCGGTGAAAATTGGTCGCCATTACGGTTGGCTTTCCCGTCAATCGTTCGCAAGCAGCTTGGCGCCACACGTTGGTGGTGGCCGCGGCGGCGGACTCGCGTTTGCTAGCTGCATTAGCATTACCTGAGTTTGTGGAAAAGGGCCGCATTACCCTCAGTTTCTTCGGTGCTCGCTCCAAACCAGGTGGGCGCTGTTCGTGGTGGCGGCCCAGCGTACGCTCAGTGTCCTGTTCGATGTTCGCTGGCGGCAGACGCTCGGCGTGCAACGCCATGTTTGGTCTCGCGTTCGCTTGCTCGAGCTGAACGACGGTGCTCGCTTAGAACTCGCCGACTTGTTCGCAGCACGGTGGTTCGCGGCGCCTCGCTGTTATGGCTGCGGCCACCGCATTTAAGCTGTTGAGCTACGCAGATGGACTGCGTCTTCGATGATGTGTCACCTCAGAGAGGAAATATTTTCATGTCATATTTTAGACGTATGTTTTTTCCCCTTGCTTACATTTGTCATATGCTTCCATGTTCATTCTCTATCACCTGTGACTAACTATCTTTACAATTTATTGTGCAGCCGTGAGCACACATGATGCAGAAGGCTGTGGCAGTGTGCGCTGGCGTCTGCAATGCCTGTAATCTATCACTTTGGTCAGAGCAGCTTCAGAAAAACTATGCGAGATGTGAAGGTAAAGTTGTTTTGTTGTTATATTCTACGCGTACGTTTTTATATCAACACTCAAGTATTTGTTGTATGCGTCAATTTTTACCTTCTGTCACGTGTGAATAACTAGTTTTACAGTCTTATCGTACAGCCGTGGGCAGACATCATGCAGAAGGCTGTGTGCGCTGGCGTCTGAAATACCTGTCATCTATCGCTTCCGTCGAAGCAGGTTGTCAAAGAGGACTTTACAAGATGTGACAACGTGGCTGGACTGGTCTTGTACAATTCATCATGAATGCACCTAAATATTAGAGAAATTCCATGTGTATATAGAAAAGTAAAAGACTTAAATGTCTAATTTTTGTCTTTTGTTGTTGCAGTCAAAGCAGTGACACACAGATGGCTAAATAATTTTTTGCGTGTTCTTTTACTCACCATTTGTTGCTCACTACGCAGAAAAATAGGCAAAAAAAGTTTTACGACTGGCGGAGAGTGAATGTAAAAACAATATTTGAACTGTCAATAAAAAGTTCATTCAATTGGAGAATTTGATGAGCACCAACCGTTCGTGCAGCAAGATGCAACTGCGAGGACTAGCGTTTTCACGGTAAGGTGTAGAGTGTGAGGACTAAATATCAGTTATTTGACGTAATTTGTAGGACTAATGGTTACCCATTAGAGTGTGAATCTGAGTAATTGTTAGTCTGTTGTGCTAGTCTATGTGGACTAACTGTTAGACCCGGTGCCGTTAGTCCTTGAACGGAATAATGGTTTTGGCAGCCGCCTAATCCCCAAAACAACGAACCCCACACCCGTTTAACATCCTTTTGCCTTAGAGTGCAAAAGCACGTGGAGTGGTGCTTGTCTCATCACGGTTGGTTAAAAAATAATTGAAGAGGTTACACATCCCATGAAATATAAAGCACATAGAAGCCGATCCGAGGAGCATAACACCTTAAAACTGACACAAGCCTTTATTTGCAGTGACATTAGATATGAGACATCCTACACATAAATGAAGAATAGTGAAGAAGGCAATCGGTAAATACACTATTAATAGCAACTTTCAAATTAAGAATTGTATTCTAGCCAAACAAAAACTGTATGTCCATGAAATGTGTAGTTCATAACATCGGGAAAAGAAGCGGTTGAGGTTCACAATACCAGTCTTATTGATTGGCTTAATATTAGCACTAGCACACGAACGCATCTGATATGATTCCATGTCTTTGTCGAGAAAAAACATGCGCCACTGCTTCTGACAGTAAGGTTCAGCATGGATGACTTATCTAGGAACATTCTTATGAAACACAACAAAGGTAGATGACAATATAGGGCGAACTAACTGCAAAAAAGAAACATCCACTTCTACACGTTAAAAAGTGTAGAAATTTCGGATCAGATTTGAGAGTTCACACGTCTCTGTTAATGCTTGGCTTGCCATCTGTATAGTTGAAGCAGCGCGTTCTCTAGCCTTCATTGACTCTTGCCTTAGAACGGAGTTCTCCAAAACTTAAGTTTACCAGGCCATTCATGACCACCTCTCTGTTCTATATATCTGTGCGTAACTCATGACGCTGGCCTTTAGCTTCCACTTCACTGGCTCAGGCCAGTAGACAGACGAATTAGCCCTTCCGCAACATTGGCATTCACGAAAATCCCGCAGCCTGCTAGGCATCCTTTGCAAAACAGAGAATGTTTTTCTTTTATGCTGTGGCACCCTCTTTCTAACAAATGAACATAATATTGCCACATTGAATATGCAGCACGAAGAGAACAACGAAGAACACGCGCAGCGAGTGAAGAAGACGAGGTTCTCTTCCGATAAGTTTGCCAGTATTCTAATACAATTAAAGTGAGTTCGCTGGATTCGACTGCTGCTGTTTCTGCATTGTGACACTGGTGGAGGCACTGGGTACATGTTCGGGACGCCTGACAACAGCCCCGCATCTGGTCAAGAAAGACTTCCGCGCATCGACACCCCCGTTCACCGCAGCAGCTGGCGCCTGTTAGGCCTCAGCCCGGAGTTTGGTCCATTGCCGGAAAGCGTGACTGTGCCAGAAAGCATGACGGCGCCTGGAAGCACTGGCCCCAACATGTCCAGCCCAAGCACGACACAGGTGACTGTTTTGAACCCTCGACTTCCGGTTGACTTCCACGAAAACGCATATGAGGATGCACATGACTGGCTCGAAGAATTCGAGCACACAGCGAATGTTAACGGTTAACACCACACAGAAATTGGGCTACGTTTATTTTCCGCTTCAAGACGGAGCCCGAACGTGGTTCACGAATCGCGTGTGGTTGTCTTGGGACGAGTTCCGGCAGAAGTTTCTCGACACGTTCGCGAGCACTGAAAGACGAGAAATCGAACAGCGTCTTCTCGAGTCACGGATTCAGAAACCAAATGAATCCGTTACAATGTTTGTTGAGGACATGGCGCGGCTATTTCGTCGAGCAGATCCTAATATGCCCGAAGCCAAAAAGGTTAGCCACCTCATGCGGGGCGTTAAGGAGCAGCTGTTCACTGGCCTCGTACGAAACCCACCTACAAGTGTGGATGAATTCTCCAAGGAGGCGACATCTATCGAACGCGCACTGCATCTACGTTATCGCCAGTATGACCGCCCAACCCACAGTGCACCGATCAGCGTGGCAGCCTCTACCACAGCAACAACACCCGACAAAGGTTCTTTGCGCCAACTAATACGAGAAATTGTACAAGAAGAGGTCAAGAAACTCGTCGCCAAACCGAATGACTGCGCGATCGCCTCAGTAACGGAAGTTGTACGCCAGGAGATCAGGCAAGCGCTATCGCTTCCTGAGCCGAACACGAGCACTCCCAGGGCAAGCTATGCAGACGTAGTCCGCCGACAGCCAGCGAACGTGCCGACACCAGACCAGTACCACCAGCAACATCCGCCGACAGCGCCTTGGTACTACAGAGAAACTTCGATGCCGAGGCGGCCACCACTTCGCAAAACTGACATCTGGCGTACCCCTGATCATAGGCCCCTGTGCTTTCACTGTGGGGAAGCAGGCCACATCGTTCGGTATTGCCCGTATCGCGCCGCAGGGTACCAAGGGTTTCCTTCTACGGTTCCTCGGCGCCATTTCAACGGAACATCTGACGTCGACACGAGTGTCATGACCCCGCGGGACATTCCTCCTGGGTTTCGGTCACGCTCACCCTCTCCTGGGCGTTATTCTCCATCCTCTAGACGGAGCACCACTGACATGCCAAGAGGGAGATCTCCTAGTCCACGCCGGGGAAACTGAAAGCAGCGACCTCAGGGGGGAAGGTTGCGAATCGTCGAAGTGCTGAAAATCCCCCATTACTGCCGAGCGAAGAGAGACACATTTTCAATGAATCGACGAAAGATGGGGTTGTTACTGCCGAAGTTGCAATTACGATTGACGGACATGACGTCATGGCATTGGTCGACACTGGCGCGGACTTCTCAATAATGAGTGAGAGTCTGGCAGACACGCTCAGGAAGGTTAGAATGGAATGGACAGGACCGCAGATTAGAGGAGCTGGAGGGCAGCTACTCACACCTACCGGAAAGTGCACCCCAAGAATGAAGATAGGTGATGCATCGTTCGTCGCAACTTTTGTTATCCTTTCTGAGTGTTGCAAACAGGTAATCTTGGGGATGGATTTCTTGCGTGAATATGGCGCCATCATCAATATTCCGGACGGTGTAATGACCTTTTCAGTGGATCAAAGCGCAGCGCTACACCGAAAATCCCTACGAGTCATTGACGATGTGATCGTACCTCCGTTATCGTGCCGCCTTGTTTCAGCCACTTGCAGCGAGCACAATACTGGGGAAGGAATCGCTGAACAAGTATTGACGCCCCTACTCTCTCGCGGTGTTGCAATTGCCAGAAGTATCGTCAACGTTGTGTGCGGTGAAGCAGAGGTTCTGTTAAAGAATTTTACCAACGAGCGACGACACATTACACAAGGCACTACAGTTGCCTACTTCGACGAGATCACCGAAATCCGCGAGTGCTGTGTAGTACAACAGGACGAGCCGCAAGCCACCTCAGCCCCACCACCTATTGACGTAAGCTCGGATTTGTCACCAGCGCAGAGACAGCGTCTAGTAGATCTTCTTCACCAGTTCAAAGACTGTTTTTCATCGACCTCGAGGGTCAGTCAAACGCCACTGACCAAGCATCAGATAATAACGGAGGAGACGGCAAGGGCCCATACGACAGAACCCATACCGCGTAGGACCGAAAGAGCGTGAAGCAATCCAGGAACAAGTGAAGAAAATGCTCGATGATGACGTTATCCAGCCGTCAAGAAGTCCTTGGGCATCGCCGGTAGTGCTGGTTAAAAAGAAAGATGGAAGCTTGCGATTTTGTGTCGACTACCACAAGCTGAACCGTGTGACAAAAAAAGACGTGTACCCATTACCGCGCATCGATGATTCATTCGACAGGCTGAGGTATGCTCGCTACTTTTCGTCAATGGACCTCAAAAGTGGGTATTGGCAAATTGACGTCGATGAGCGAGAAAGAGAAAAAAACGGCTTTTGTAACGCCTGACGGGCTTCATGAATTTAAAGTCTTGCCATTCGGATTGTGCTCAGCCCCCGCAACATTTCAGAGACTGATGGATACCGTTCTGTGAGGCCTTAAGTGGCAGACATGTCTGGTCTATCTGGACGACGTCATTGTTTTTTTAAAAACCTTTGAGGAACACCTGAGCAGGCTGCTATCGGTATTCAGGGCAATAAGGTCTGCCGGCCTGACACTGAAACCCGAGAAGTGTCATTTCGGTTTCGAGGAGCTTCAATTTTTAGGCCATGTGGTGAGCCATCAAGGTGTTCGACCTGATCCCGATAAGATTGTGGCCGTCAGAAAATTTCCGGTACCAAAAGACAAGAAAGCAGTCAGGCGTTTCCTTGGCCTATGCGCATACTACCGAAGGTTTATTGCCAATTTCTCCCACATAGCCTCGCCGTTAACACGACTCACAAGAGAAGACGTTTCTTTCACATGGGGCGACGATCAACAGGTGGCATTTGACGATCTCCGACAACGCCTGCAGACTCCGCCTGTGCTTGCTCACTTTGATGAGGATGCTCCTACCATGGTCCATACAGATGCCAGCAACGTGGGTTTAGGCGCTGTACTCGTCCAGTGGCAAGACTCAGCCGAGCGTGTGATCGCATATGCTAGTAGGACGCTTTCCCACGCCGAGTCCAACTACTCCACAACGGAAAGAGTGTCTTGCTGTCGCAAGGGCGGTTATGAAGTTTCGTCCGTACCTCTATGGTCGTTCCTTCCACGTAGTCAGCGACCATCATTCCCTCTGCTGGCTGACCAACTTGAAAGACCCGTCTGGTCGGCTCGCACGGTGGAGCTTACGCCTCCAAGAGTTCGATATGACGGTCGGGTATAAGTCCGGACGGCAGCACGCCGACGCCGATTGCTTATCAAGGTCACCGATAAAGCGCGACGATGACACAGAAGATGACAGCATGGCGTTTGTAGGAGTCGTTGACACCACTACGATTTCATGCAAGCAGAAAGAAGACAGTGAGTTGCTTCCTCTTATTCAATTTTTGAATGGCCGGACAACAACCGTCCCTAGAAGATTTGCAAGGAGCCTGCCGTCATTCTGCTTACGTAGTGGTGTTCTCTATAAAAAGAACTTTTCTCCCAGAGGAAGCACCCACCTACTTGTCGTTCCGACGTCACTTCGTGAGGAGATACTTTGTGCTTGCCATGATGAGCCAACGTCTGGTCATCTCGAATAAACACGCACATTGGCCAGAATCCAACAGAAATACTACTGGCCAAGACTTCCAGCTATTGTGAAGCATTGCGTGCGCACGTGCTTCAATTGCCAACGACGAAAATCGCCACCGTTAAAACCAGCTGGGCTATTACAACCAATTCAAGTGCCCACGGTACCTTTTGCTCAAATTTGAATGGATCTCCTTGGACCATATCCGACTTCCCATGCTGGCAAGAAGTGGATAATAGTCGCCACTTATTATCCTACGCGCTATGTTGAAACAAAGGCTTTGTCAAGTGGCACCACCGTTGAAACCGCACGATTCTTCGTAGAAAATATCGTCCTGAGGCACGGTGCTCCAACAATCATAATAACGGATCGAGGTGCCGCTTTCATGGCCGCGCTCCTGAAGACAGTGCTTGAGCTCGGTGGAACCGCCCATCGGAAAATCACTTCCTATCATCCACAAACCAACGGCTTAACAGAACACCTCAACAAGACTATTGCCGACATGTTGAGTATGTACGGTGACGTGGATGACAAGAACTGGGATGACATTCTACCGTACATCACGTTCGCCTATAATACTGCGCAGCAAGAAACTACACGAAGAACGCCGTTCAGTCTCCTTCATGGCCGTGAAGTGACGACGATGCTTGACGCCTTGTTACTGCACGACTGCAATGACCTCGATTTGGACGCTGCATCTTTTATCCAACGAGCAGAAGAAGCGAGGCAGCTTGCGCGCGTCCAAATCACCCAGCAGCAAAATTATGACGCCCAACGTTATAATCTGCGACACTGACATGTCGTGTATCGGGCCGACGACAAAGTCTGGGTATGGAGTCCTATCCGCCGCCGGGGACTGCCTGAAAAATTGCTGAAGAAGTATTTTGGCCTCTACACAGTTTTAAAACGCCTGAGCGACGTTAATTACGTGGTCGTTCCTGACAACCCCTCGACAACTCGCCAGCAAAAACCAGAAATCGTGCACGTTGTGCGAATGAAGCCCTAATTTTCGGACTGATTTACACCATACATCTACTACACCGTCTTTTGTAGAAGAGCATCGGGACGCTGCTCTCTGGAGGGAGGCAAATGCCACTATAAATATGCAGCACGAAGAGAACAACGAAGAACACGCGCAGCGAGTGAAGAAGACGAGGTTCTCTTCCGATCAGTTTGCCATTATTCTAATACAATAAAGTGAGTTCGCTGGATTCGACTGCTGCTGTTTCTGCATTGTGACAATATTAGCGTACCCCTAAGATTCTGGTACTCTCACAGTCAAGAGACACTTCGTATACCAGCTGTTAAAATGCAATGTATTAATCATTTTTGAACAGCTCTTATGTCACCTGATCCTCATGCGTGGCTTTTCTTATTTGCATTGCCTCCAAGGCTCTTTTACTTTCTCTGTCATTACTGGGAGGATACCTACTTCCTCTGGGCTGCTACAATTCTTTACACTGTCATCCTGACTGTCCCGGCTACTGCTTACATACGTGTATAATACCTCCTCGTGCTTCAACTATCCGATCTGTACTGGTAGTGTCGGCCTTCCTTCTTTTTTAGAGCGTACACCTGCTTTTTGCTTTGACCCAGCCTTTTATTCTCAGCTTTGATGAGTCATCCATTCTTTTGGCTTATTGCGGTACTAATTCGATCCTCAGCACCTTCTTTTGACAAGATTTCTTTTGAGCATGACAACAAGCGGCTGCGCTAGACGACAACCCATGCCCCAAACGTATACCCCGCGTTTAAAATGCTCGTTAAGAGAATCTGTGAAGACATAAGCAACACTGACACTGCCGTATACAGGAGGTACGATATGTTTTTTTTACAAAAAGCGTAAATAGACAACAGCTACAGCTGCAGTTTCGTCTAATTGTAAAATAATGGTTGAACTTGGCATAGGAGTGGTGAAGCGCATCTGTCGGGTCGACCTAGCACTCATCAAAGAGACGGAATCACACGTTGCCTGTTGCCATTTTGGCCTGGATAACGTAGCACTGATTCTTCAAACATAATATACCTTACTTCAAGGCACACTTCAAAGCAACATTGTATGACCTAGAGATGAGCCTTTATAAAAAGGCAGATAATTTAGCCGGCGTGCAGAAATTGCTGACTTGCTGCTGTGTGTGGCTAACTAAATTGGGGATGAAAAGACGCAGACTGAGACACAAGAAGAAAGCAAAATATTGCAAAAGAAACAAAAACACGCAATCAGTTCTAGGGCTTGTGGGCGTGAATGTAGGGCGGCGCAGTGCTTCGTTGTGTACGTCGTCCTAGAATAGTGTGACTAATTGCGCCACGTTAGTGGTGGATGAAGGTATCGCAATAGGTCGAAGTACGTTGAACTAAAGCGGCTGCCACAAGGAATTAAACACATTTACAAGTGGAACATTCATTGTGTGACACAACTGACTTATATAATGTTGACTTACACTTATGTTCACAGTAGTCAGTGTATATTTCAGAGTCACACAAATTGTGAAGCGCTAGAAGAGTCGGCGGCCTAGTCTGTTCTCCAGAAAAAGTTGTTCTCTCACTAACAGGGGAGGGCGACCTCCTATTTTACAGTCAGCGTTGTAAATTTTCTCAATTAATAATCACCCTTCGAAATGTCTTAGAGCACAGGAGTCGCATAGTGTTTAAGTGTATAGCCAAAAAACTCGAAGTCATACATGTAGATGGCGTACAACTGGAGCACTTGTTGCCGCGTGAGTTCCGCAAAGTATTCTTTGGAACCTTCATCAGTTCCATTGTAAGCTTCCTTTGCATTCATTTTTGGAAACGACCAGCCAGCTAACCCAATAATCGGTAGGAGGAACTGCAGGTCTCGGTCAAGCGTTTCCACTTTCACAATCAAGTTGTACCTGAAAAGTGGAATAAATGTTGTGGCTGTTATAACTCAGCAGCGTAAAATGTAAAAATTGCTCTCCTTCATTATATTTAAGAACCTTGTGGAGGCTACGAAAGAAGTTCAGTCAGCCAAATGGTTAACTTCGAACGTCTCACAGCCGTGTTTTGTCTGCTTAAGTTAAAGCTCTTGTTTCAGTAAAATACAGTGCAAGTAAAAAGTTGATATAATACAGAAGGAGGTCCCAAACTAAAAACTGTCAGGGGGACCTCCTGTGAATTCATGTATAAAAATATAGAACAAAGATTGGCAACTAAGGAAAAAACAGCAAGCGATTAAAACAAAATGAACGTAATGAAAATTGTTATTAAAACTTATGGTAGTTCAAAATATTTACATGTAAGTGATAAAACAGGAGATATCTAATTGGTATAAATGACTATAACATAACACATACATATCACCAACTAATACAGTGTCACTTCAGAACCTATACACATACACATAAATGCATGCAACCGTATTTAAACACACACACACACACACATACATACACACACACATATATATATATATATATATATATATATATATATATATATATATATACATATATATATATATATATATATATATATATATATATATATATATATATATATATATATACATACATATATTCAAGTGTCGCATGTTGTTAGTAAGAACTGTTTTAGATGCCACCGGGAACAAAGTAATGAGGGGCTTGATTTAATAATTGATGGTAGTGAATTCCAGAAAGAAATTGCAGAAAACAAGGCTGTCATTTTGCCGTAGTTAGTACTTACTTTTGGAAGCAGAAGGTTACTATTTTCAGAAAACCGTGTGTTATTAGTATTGTGGAGATGTGTGAGGGGAAGTATGTCAGTGGGAATGTCACCGACTCTACTTCTCAATAACAAAATTCCAAGTTTGAGTTGAAAGGTAGAAATGAACGGTAGAATTTCGAGAGTGCTAAAAAGGGGTGCTGCTGATGCTGTGTAGGAACTATGTGTGATAATTCGGACTGCTGTTTTCTGAAGGTGAATGAGAGATGTTAGGTGTGTGGCGTAGGTATTGGCCCAGGATGAAATGCAGTAGGTTAGGTGACTGTTATTGAAAGCATAGTAAAGCGATTTTAAAATGTGTTGCTGAAAACAATGCCTTGTGCGAATGAGTATGCGGATGCCAAAAGCAGTCTTCTTGACTGCTTTTGGGTCTAATGGTCTAATGTGACACCTAGAAAAGGTCTAATGTGACACCTAGAAATGTAGTGAACTTCGATGGGGTGATGACGCAGTTATCAATGTATATTTTGGGAGAAATCGCAACGCTTTTTTGGGACGAGTGAAATAACATATTGTTTTAACCGGGTTGATTTTCAACAAGTTACCTTTGCACCATGAAACAAGTTTCGCGACGTCAGTGTTTAATTTTGCTAGTAGATTCTTAAGATCTTTGTCACTAGAAAATATCGTAGTATCATCAGCATAAGGGATGCAGTCAGATGCATCCTTTATGCTGACGATACCACATATGTTGTCGTGTGCCCGGGGCAAGGGCTTACGAGTAAAGCTTCGTGATGCTCCAAATAAAAGAAAAACAATGAAGCTAAGATTACAAAGGGCTCACATGCGTAGAACAACATATCTACGGGCTCATGATCAAGCTACTCAACCCTAAGCCACTACTGCTGCTTATTTATCACTCAGTAAAAAACAGAAAGAAACCATAATGTGGGCGGGAAACAAAAATGAACTATCTGCTCACAAAAGGACCTCTACTGCTGGAAATCTCGCAAGCCTCCTCAGCATTGAAAGATCATCTTGTGATGCTATTAGTCATGCTGATGATAGCAGAAGGTAATGCTTTGGACGATGTGTAAAAGTTCACAGAATATTTTTGTGTAAAAGGTGTGGAATATCATCACTTTTTTGTAGTTTCCGAAGGTGTTATTGCTGGTACTCCGAGCACTTTGTTTCTCGAATTGAAGCAAAAGGCTAACAAAGAGAGCGAGGTGGGGCAGGAGGATAGCAGGTTTTTTGTATAACTTTTGATGTACCAAGTCACTTTCACTTTTTGCGGATATTCATAGGCACAATTCTGTGTTCCAAAGTTTCGAAGGCTGACGAAGTGATGCCCATGACTAATTTTGCACCAGGACCTTTAACCCCATAATTAGGAACAAATTTTTGAAATACTGTGCCAGAAGCGTAACATAAATTTTCTGACTAGGCAGTAAAATTTCCATCCAAATCAGCACACACCAAGTACTGCCGACAGTTAATTTCGTTAATTATAAGCTGTGCAATTTTCAGGTTTGTAAATAGAGACAATGACTACGTGCATTTTTAGAGAGGCATCAACAATTTAGCGGTACATCTTCCTTGACGTGAGCCCTACTTGTTTATTTAAAAGCAGTAACGAAGCAAACCATGTTACTTGTTTGAAGAGGGCGTCTATATTAGCGTGACAGCTCAAGTTCATAAACATCAGAATGAATTGCGATGGCGAATTTTCAGGCAATGGCATGAGTTTTTGACCTCAAACAATTACAAATCTTTTTAAAAGGAACTGTGAAAGGTTTCTATACTTCAAGTTTCATAACTTGGTTGCACGTAAAATATCCTGTCGCATCAAGTGTTGTGTCGACAAGTCTCCTTTGATATTTATTTTGTGTCATTGAAGTTGCCTTTGAAAACCATATTATAAAAACCACAGTGTAAACTGACGAAGAAAAATACAAAACATACGCAAAGAACGCAGCCACTGAATTGCGAGAATATTTTGCTTTCTTTTGGTTTTTTTTTTGTTTTGCTGTGGCGCTCGTATTTTTGCAGTTCCGTCCGTGACTGGCGAAGCATTAATTCAAACCAGAAGTATAAAAACAGAACCTTGGAAGAATTAAAAAGATGGTAAGTTACCTTTTTGGTCTAACACACAAATGCAAAGGTTACCGACATTTTAGGTTACATGGTACAAATATATGAAGAACGCCATGCCTGAAGATACAAAAAATCATGCACACAACTTTTTTATGAGTATAAATATTGGCATTTTTTTGTGAACGTCGGTATAACTCTATATTTTCACAAAGCAACCATAGACGTTTAATATTATGTGGCACCAACTAAACTGTTATTTTGAACTGTCTTGGTTCAAACTGAACGTTAGCGAGTAGATATGTATTACACTGGGCAGTCATGTGAAGTTGCGGGTGAGCTGTAACTGATGCACCCTTAAAAAAGCTGGCGTGGCGATGCCGACTAAGAGCCACACAGATGAAGAACAAGCTCCGTATACTAATTTTAACTTTTTAAATGATGGCAAGCATACAAAAAGCAGAAGCTTTTGTGCTCAGAAGTCCTAGCACATCCAAAAACTTCAAAAGCACGCGTGCATCGAATTCTAGCAAACAAACTGAACGATCAGATAATGCGCATAATTTTGGCTCTTAGATCAAACAGATCCGTCTCTCCGATTTTCCCAGAATCAAGTCATCAAGTCATAAATAGAACATTCGACACGCTATTGCACTGTCTAGGATTAGGTGTTTCACACAGACGTAACTTTTTATGCCGGATAAATAGAAGAACGTCCTTGCACTGCGACCACTGTGATCAAGTCGATGCGTCAGAGGAGCATATTCTTTTAGAATGTTCACAATACGATCAACAACGTGCCTAACTGAGGGATCACTTGAACCGACTTGACAGACGACCATTCGCAATTACAAAAATACCTGAACCGTGGCCACATTCAGATAATCAAAGGCGCGCATTGAGCGCCTTCCGCGATTTTAATAAATACAAATATGATAAACTGTCTTTAGTTATATCATAAATTGCCGCTATCTGTACGAACTCTATGCGCAATATGATCCCGATATATTAACTGGACGGTGACCATACATACTGTGATTATTATTGCATTATATGTCTTATAATGTACATGATATTGTACATATAGCCTTTGATGAGTTTTTTGTTTTTGCCCAGCTGCGGTGGTCTAGTTGCTAAGGTACTCGGCTGCTGACCCGCAGGTCACGGGATGGAATCCCGACTGCAGCGGCTGCATTTCCGATGGAGGCGGAAATGTTGTAGGCCTGTGTGCTTACACACTAAATGAAAATGACCTGAAATAACCTCAAAAACTAGGTAAACCATTTGTCCTCTAGCGCACTACCTTTCATGTTTTTTTTTACCACCTACTATCAACGTAATCTCGTGCTAACTGAGTTTTTGAACGTAGGGAGAGTAGTAATTATTTACCCCAGTGAGGTTTTCAGCGAGTATAGAGAGAGTAAATTTTTACTGCCTTCACAAGGTTTTTGAGGTGATTTCTGAGACTTATTTCCGGTGGTGAAAACAAATAAAAATTGATGGGTGCATTCGCCCGAAGTCGACAAATTTATTAAATAGCAGAATTGATTAAATTTATTAAACGGTAGAATTGGTGATGCATAGATTCACATGAAGACAAACACGCACACACACAAATGCAGAATAATACACCACTCGAACAGACTGCACGCGTTTTTTTTCTTTATTTCCGGTAAACTTCACAAACGGGTTTCAAAGACAAATATATTACAATTCAATACAAAAAACCTAAAAATAACTAAGCCCGTCAAGCATTACTATAACACATCACGTCCTGGAATTTCTTCATGCTCAGTAGGGCTTCTATACTCTTTCCACCCATAAAGGTACACATCTGTCTGTTCTTACTACCTCAAGTAATCTTGAGATGCTTTCTTTAAAATACTCTCTTGCTGGTCTTCTGTCTGGGTCACAATGAAATCCAGCCATTATAGAGCACCATATACTGTGCAAGGCAGTCATCATGATAAAATCGAAAGGTAATCCATCCTCATTCTCTATTGCCAAATACCTGATCCTATGGGGGTGTAACGGGAACTCTTTCTTGATTGTCCTATGTAATACGTCCCAAAAATAAACTCCTTCCCAGCAGTGCAGAAAAACATGGTCGATAGTTTCCGGTTTCTTACAGATTAGACAGTGAGATCCCCAAGGCATATAAAACCCACGCTCCTCTAGGAAGGTTCTTACAGGAAGTGTTCCAGTGTGTAATTTGAAAAAGAACGTTTGCGCACTTGGAGCTGCTGGCATTTTTTAACTCGTTTAAGTACATTCTAACACTTGCGTGCTGTATATAGCGCTCTGTACAGTGGGATGGGGAGCATCGTGTCACATAAATCTTTGTACAGTTTTTTTCTTTCCAACAGACCACAGGTAGTCAATTGAAAAACGAACACACAAAAACCGCACGCTGGCCACTACTTCCTTCATGTATTCTTGCACAGCCCCTGTGGTGACATGGGGGCTCACAACAAACTCGGGCAACAATCTACTTAGTCTTGTTTGACACACTGTCAGTAGGAAAGGATCTCTTGTCTCACTAAAAAAGAAAAACCTATTTACTTATTGCTTGATAAACAGATGTCCTAGCCCAAAGCCTCCACATTTCACCCGTCTAAACAAATTCGTGCGACTGCACCTTTTCCAGTTAGACCCCCACACAAATATTGCAAACACCCGATGTAATTTTTGCACATTGACCCGGGAACAGTACAGCACTTGCATCTCATACCACAGCTTCGACACAAAAAACCAGTTGCATGCAGTAGCCCTAGCAAACATGGACAGATAAGTTGCATTCCACCTATTCGCTTTCTTTTTAATTTCTTTCGTTTGCTGTGTCCAATATTCATCAGTAGTTTTGTATGACTCGAGCGGTACTCCGAGATATTTAACTGGCGTTCTTGTCCAATTAATGAGTGCGAAAAATTCTGGTGTTGAAGGCCAATATCTATGCCAGAAGTCGAGGCATTTACCCCAGTTTATGTGGCTTCTTGTAACTTCGGCGAAAAATTTAGAAACTCTGATTGATTCTTCAATACAGACATAGGAAGTGCTACAAATCGCAACATCATCAGCATATGCGAGTAGTTTGACCTCTGAATATTTTACTCTAAACCCAATAATGATGTCATTCTGCAATATCGACCGACATAAAGTTTCAATATAGATGCAAAGCAACAGTGGACTAACATGGCAACCTTGACGCACTGGGCGCTCAATTCTAATGGGGGTGGAAGCCCAATGTCTTGTTGATAATTAGTCTCGTACTACCATTCCGATATGTCATGGCTACTCCGTCAATAATTGTCTTACCAACATTAATGTGCTTCAATACTGCAAACAAAAGAGAGTGGGCAACGCAATCAAACGCTTTCTCCAGATCCAGCTGGAGTATGGCCACACGAGCTTGACTGGTGTCAACACATTCGAGCACGGATCGCATTTTATGAACGTTTGTAACTATAGACTGACCTTTGATTCCACACGTTTGGTGTGGACCGACGATATCTTTTCTTACTGACTGAAGTCTAGCCGCCATAATTTTCATTAATATCTTGTAGTCTACGTTTGTCAGTGCGATTGGCCTGTACGCTGTGACGTGCCTGAGCTTTTCAACCTCGTCAGTTTTCGGAATCAGAACGGTACGCGATTCGCCGAAGGATGGTGGTAATTTGTTTTCCTGATATGCCTCATTAAAAACGCCCGCAAGTATTGAAGACAATTCACTTTTAAAACATTTGTATCACTTGACACGAAGACTATCTGGTCCTAGAGATTTCCCGGGATTTAACTTATCAATCGCCCGTTCAATTTCAGATGCAGATATAGATAATTCCAAAGTGTTTTTCACTTCCTCACTCACTTGCGGCATGTGTCCTCAATATTCTTCTTTAAATCTTTCTAGGTTTACCTGTCTACACGCAAAAAGTTTTTCAAAATGACTTGAAAATACGGATAAAATGCTGTCCGTATCGGTTACTTCGTGACCACCCTTCTCTATTTTTCCGATATGATTCCATCGAGCGTTCGTTTTCTCCACCCCTAACGCTTTTTTGGTTGGCGTCTCTCCAGCCGCTGAAGCCTCAGCCCTAGCACGGACGAGTGGACCGCGGTAGCGTTCCTCGTCATGCAGTGCAAGTTTCTGCTTAATATTGCGTATGTCAATTTTATACTTTCCCGGTTGTTTGCACTCCAAGTCTATTAGTCTTTCCAAAGTCTTTCGGAGTTCTTTTTCTGTCTTTTTCCTTTAGTAACTAAATGCGCAAGAACGACCAATAGCTTTTATTTTTATTCGCTGCTTGAACTCTTCCCATTGTTCTGAAAGTTTAACTTCATCATCTATTTTTATTTCATTGATACAGTTCATTACCTGATCTAAGAAATATTCGTCAGTGATTAAAGTGGAATTCATCTTCCACAGCTCCCATGAGAAAGTTCCACCTTTTGTTTTCTCTCCCATATCACATTTAACTAAACAATGATCACTGAAGTGTATGGGGTAGACAGCATATGTCTTACAGTGGGCTATTAATTCAAGCGACACGTAAATGCAATCAAGGCGCCATGGATATTCCCCAGAAAATGTGTGAAACGCACATCCCACGTTCCCTTCATACAGCTGCTCCCGTCTTCTAACTCGAATTCAGTAACTACGTCCGCTAGCGTCCTACTACTTTTATCAAAAATGGTGCGTCCGTTTGCTCGATCTCGCCCGTTGAGGACGCAGTTAAAATCACCAAGTAATACATATTTCCTTTCCAAAGTGAAGTGCTGCTTTAGGCTTGAAAAAAAAGTGATCGCTCCTCGCAAATGGTTGGTGCATACACACTATACGCCACTGACATTCATTGAATACAAAATCACAGGAAACCAATCTACCAGACGGACAAGAGAAGGTATCTTGCACTACCAGCCCGGTAAGTTCTTAATGAAGAAAGCACAGCCTGCAGACGTGCCTATTGCTTGACTTACAATTGCGTACTAACGCGCCGTAAACCTCAGCATTATGCCCCGGGTCTCCTCCTCACCATCTACTTTTGTTTCTTGTACAGCTAGTATATCCAGATCATGATCCACGAGCAGCCTGTAGACTTGGGTCTGTTTCCGCTTGGCGGCAAGACCTCGAACATTTAACGTTGCCACTCTAAGTTTCGGTGCAAAAGCCATGTCTACACCACGAAGAAGTTAGCCCGGGGCATGATGCTAACCTTCGGCGTCTAGCATAGAGCTAGACATCTTCGGAGCCTCCAGGTGGACTCGTGACACTGGAGGTCAAAGGTGGCCAGTGTTTGTCGAATATCGGGTTGGGACGCAGCCTTGTGCTGCTGCGTCTGAACGAAGTCGCCTTCGCAGGTGGCCGCTCTTCATGCTTTTCACTGGACACCTCACGCCGTCCTGCAGTCTGCTCGCGGGGTCTTTTGCTTGACGCCCCACCACTGATACTCTCGCATGACACTGGAAGTTCGGTTAGTTCCACCGGCTCAGGCTCCTTCGATGGGGTGCTTTTGAAGCCTTCTTCGGTTTGGCTGGCTGGCTCTTGAGTAACCTCCGCAGATTCTATGTCTGCTTGGACTGTTGTTTCATCACCACCAGTCGGTGTGGCAGTACCTGTTGAAGCTTCTGGGTTCACCACGTCGCCTGCGCCTTTCGCCGCGTCTTCAGCCTCGGTCACGTCCATCACCAACTCTGCTGTGTCTTCACCTTCAGCTGATCTTATAGCCAATGCGTACGTGCGCGTGCACGCGTCTTCGCTGTGGCCAAACCGCCGACAACGCGAGCATCGGGGTACCTTACACTCTTTTCTAACGTGGCCGGTACCTTGGCAGCGCCGACACTGCATTGGCCGACCAGGGTGGCTGGCCAGTTCACCAGCCACACTGATTTGATGCGGGAGATCTTCAACCTTCACGCCACTCTTGAGCTTAAGAAGCACAGTCCATGTGGTTGACCCCTTGTCGCTGACTCCTTGAACAAGCCAATTCTCCCTGGTGACTTGTACGACCTTACCATAAGCCGCCAACGCCGTTCGCACGCCTTCATCGTTGACGCCATACAGCAGCCAATGAAGACGCAGCCGCACCTGCTGATCCTGGGGGTATACGATGATGCAGCGTTGACCCTTGACTTTCAGTTCCTTCACGTCCAGCAAGCGTCTCGTAGCGTCCGCGTTGTTCATGGTGACTGCCCAAATATGATTTATCTGGTAGGCCCCCCGTGCCAACACCTCCGGCAGCAGTCCTGTAGGTCCGAGCACGTCTCGGAAATCTTCTACTTGATATGGTGTGCCGCGCACATAAACGTGTAAAAATAGAGTGTTTTGCGCGACGCTTCCCTTGGGCAGTGGTGGCAAAATTACTTCGTATCCTGCGTCTTGCTCTTCGCTCAACCTGTTACCACGGCTAGTATGTGCCGGAAACGCCGCTCCTATGGAGCACATGATTATTGCGTCCGACGCGCGTGACTGCCGACGAAAGAATGAACAGACTGCACGCGTTGGTCAACTGTATTTTGACAATCTGGTATATATAGGCATGACTTTTTGACCAGCCCTGTAGTACTGGTAAGAGAGCGCTTTTTTGCATTGATTAACAACAACGGTTGATGGTGCTAGCGTAAACTTAAGGTGGGCTGCAGGGCACTAAATGTCACACCAACCTTTTATTATAAATCTACCCGATCTTACCTTTGTGAGTATCTAATAATTACTTGACACACCGGGCTCATGGCCCCACGCGTGTTACCACTGCTGATGCACAAGCTCATAAAATATACCTAAGTACGCACAAACCATGGTAGCTCAATGATTTTCATTGAGCGACGGTGCAGAAACACAGTAGCAGCACGTCTTCATCACAACGGGTGTAGAGGAGCGGTGCACGCCTGCACACAAGCTTCTTACCGACGGCGTACTAGGCCTTTTCGAGGAGCACGGCTATCGGATGAAACACAGCTGGCGATCATAAAACACATATCCTGTGCGAATTTTGTCGTCATTTCAAACACAAATGAACACGTGACCGCTATCTTATGGGGACGGGGCGATGTATGCATACTTCCAACGAAAGTCCACCGTGCGGGTTCTCTTCTTGCTCACCGGCAGCCGCTTGTTGGTTCCGTCTGCCTCGTATCGGCTTCGCGCTACATGTTTGAGAACAGTTGGTGCATGAGGTGGGCAATTCGGGCAGCACTTTACTCATGCAGACATCGCGCACTGTGGAACAAAATATATGCGATGCTTCTTTCTCCTGCCCCGGCAACACACTCCCACTGGTCACTGGCGGCCGCGGCTCGGTGCCGACGACAGAGTGAAGCATTTCGCTTATTGCTTCTTCATTAGGCAAGCACTGACGATGACACCAGATTAATTTTGTTACCACTGGCAGATCTTCACAATTTGGCTCGGAAGCAAGATATCCGCGACATGCAGGTTCGGAGGCGCTCAGAAGCGCACGGTTGCTCGATGATGTAGGAAACACGTGAGGTCCATCAGCCCAACCAACCACACAGAAAACAAGCTTCTTGCACTGTCTGTCTCCAAGGCCACCGCCAAAAAAAGCCAACAATTTGCAAAAATATGCAGGACAACTTTTCACAGCAGGTTTTCTTTCTTTTTTTACTTTTTTTGAGATTCCCCCCCTTCAGTATTTTTTTCTTTTTCGTTCACAGAATGCTGTTCTCGCTTGTTGTGCTTATGCTGTCCGCAGTTCCAGTGAAAGTGCGTTGACTCGAGGTCAGTCCTGAGGCACGGCGATTCCAAAAAAAAAGATCTCTGGTCCTCGCGTACCTTGAGGATTCACTGAGAGTGTCACAATGGGGGGTATGGGGCAAAAGCCACCGAAGCAGCTGCACCTTGCAGTCACGTGGTAATAAACTCTGAAACGCAGGTTACAAAACACGTGAAAGAAAACTCCCTATGTGGTAAAACTGGATTTTGACATCGTTTTACTATTTGCCTGAAAGGTGGTGGTAAAAATATGTCATGTACCATCTTCTACTCCTACACAAGGTAGTAATTTTAAACACGAGAGAGTTTTCAGAGGTCATGAGCCGCAAAAACCCCAAACTCGGATAGTTTTTGCTTACAGCGCAGATTTGGGCACATGTTAAAGAACCCCTGGTGGTCGAAATTTCCGGAGCCCTCCACTACGTCGTTTCTCATAATCATACGGTGGTTTTGGGACGTTAAATTACACATAGAAATTATATCAATCAAATCAATGAGTTTTTCTTATTTTATTTCTAATTTTGCTCTTTGTGTGTTTATATAGTCCAATACTGGTATGATGTTTGGATAGCCAGCTCTAACGTAGCCTACCTTTCCATGTTCCGCCAAATAAAATGAAAAACGATGGAAAACTATATATTGAAGCACAAGCATAAAATGGCTTGGGAACTCCCTGAAGACTTGTTAACCTCAGGCATCGCCATTGAAACATGCGCGCAGGGCGCACGTGTTCAGATTCACCCTGATATCCAGTAGAGTCGCCGCCTGGACGTCACTGTCCGGCGTGCGCCTATAATGAATTCCTCCCTGCGTCATCTCCTAGCCACGTGAGGCTACACCATTTGCGCCTACGTCGAATGGTCACCCTCAAAAGCCGGTTTTTTCATGCTATGTTAGCGTAATTATAACTGTTTGTACGTTTAGCTTGCGCAGTGTACAGACACATTTGGCTTTACTCGGCTGTATATGCAATGCAGTACCATCCGTTTGTGGGCTTTCGTGAATATCATCGCCAAAGTTTCCGTTAGCCAGGAAAATTTGTGTGTCAAGGCCCTTCGTAATGTGCAATTGCATCGTAGCATATATGAAGAGTTTTGAATACTGTGTGACTACAGCGTTTTGGGTAAACAGTGATAAAGGAAGTTTTACTATAACGCATTAAGCGACCAACTGGATCGCTGTTGCTATCGTTTATATAACAAGATTATTTGGTCTTGAGATAACCATTTCTTCTATGATCCTGGTGCCACAACAGTGAAATGAGTGTATCTAGTAAGTTCTCGCGCTTCGGTACCTAAATCGTCCCTCAAAAATAACAGGAAATAAAATAACACGATAATAATAGTGCCATTGGCAATTTTGACATTATACAAAAATTTTATATACAAACACATTCATGTGCTGAGATTAGAATTTGCTTCAAAGACTTTAGATGGTCAACGTTAATCAAAGTGGCGTTCATTTTACTAATGTTGTATAAATTCACACATACATGCACACAAAGAACTTTTATTTAGAATAAAGGGGCTAGTTGAATAAAGTTCAAATAAAAGGACTATATGAATGAAGTCCTAAGAGCACCTCAACTTGTCGGCGGCTCCACGCAGGTTGGAGCAAGAAAGTGAAAACACTCCGCAATGACCAGGGCGCTTGGGACAGAAGGTAGTTGTAAACCCAAATCAGGGCTGTGTAAGCTTTACCGCCATAAGTTTTCGTCACAAAAATGATCGTTAACATTCACAGGACACTGCCATTGCAAGTGGCTAAGCGAGCAGCTCTCGAGGCCACAACGAAGACACTCGTCAAGAAAGCCTGTATTTTCAGCAATATGTTCGTGGGCAGAGATATGCACCCGACTGTGGGAATTGAAAAGTGATTCCATGGGCTCTGTTTAGCCTAGAAATAGGGACAGTAAAACACCTCCGCTTCAGGTTGTAGCTAGACGTAATCTCGGGAAACGTTGTCAAACGGGTGGGGCAGTTTGGGCTAGTTGGTATGGCATGACAACTGATATAGTGTGAGATCACAACGTCGACAAATGGGCAAGAAGAAGACGAGCGCTTGTCTTCTTTTTGTCTCTTTTTCGTCATTCTGATCTCGCACTACAACAATTGTTGTCGAATGATCATTTCTGAGGTCAATGTTCCCCCTCTCCCCACAAGTTTCACGATCTCCCACACGGTTATTGAATTCACGTGAAGGATGTGAGCACTGATATGAAAATTAACCTGATCAATGGCCTCTACGCGTGCTCGAAAGCAAGATATATTGTGACGGTCAACCCATCTGGTCTGTCAGCGAACACTCCGAATGAGCATGGCCACCTAATGCAAAATCAAACCCGCGGAGATGGCCTGAACGACTGGTCTTGAATCCGAGTAAACCACACAAGGCACCTCTGCTGCTTGAAGAGCTAACACAATAGCGACCTCCTTTGCAACTGTCACCTGCTCTGTACAGACTGAGGCCCGGGACACTGGCTGCCCTTTACTGTCAATGACTGACACCCCAAATGCACGCCACGTACTCTACTGCAGAGCATCCACAAAAAGAACCTCTTTAGTATTACTACCTATTTTTTGAAAAACTGCCCAAGCTTGAATTACACGGTGGCCTGTATGGTGCACCGGATGAATGTTGCGCTTGGTCAGTATAGGATGCACAGTGATACCATGTCGCTATTCACGTGTGAGCTGGACTCCTTGAGACACCACTACTCTTGAAGCCGCAATGCCAACTTCATATAAGATCCTCAAACAAATCTTGGCACTGGACAGACATGCCACCTGTGCTGCAAAGTGCCCATGAGTCAGCTCAACCTTGCACAAACTAAGCTTCATAAGCCGCTCAGTGCTGGTAGTCAGTTGAATTCCCAGAATCATCTTGAGCACAACCCTGATCAGCGTATAAATCTTCTTCATCTTTGTTACAATCCATAGTAAATACGAAACCATACATTTAACATGACTAATAAAGAACGCATCGAAAGCTGTATGAGAAGAACCTCTTTCAAACCACCAGGCTTACTCGTAATTCAAGAGATTAGGCGCAGGATGTTGCTCACCTGACCCCTTTCCCCGCCGCGGTGGTCTAGTGCTAAGTACTCGGCTGCGGACCCACAGTTTGCGGGTTCGAATACCGGCTGCGGCTGCTGCATTTCCGATGGAGGCGGAAATGTTGTATGCCCGTGTGCTCAGATTTGGGTGCACGTTGAAGAACCCCAGGTGGTCAAAATTTTTCGGAGCCCTCCACTATGGCGTCTCTCATAATCATATGGTAGTTTTGGGACGTTAATCCCCACATATTAATCAATCAACCAATCAATCAATCAATCAATCAATCAATCAATCAATCAATCAATCAATCAATCAATCAATCAATAACACTTTAGTCACTCAATGGCCTCTTCATTACAGTATAACGCGTCAAATCCCAGGCACAGGATCCTCATAAACTCCACTGTCGGCACATCGTTCCTTCCCGAGACTGCAGCTTGACCGGCAGGGTATCCAAAGGTTTAAGGTTCTGCAAGCCCTGGCACGCCTTCGGAAAAAGTAAGATCTCCGACTTCTTCGGAGAGAGTGCGAAGTCTGTATCCTCAGGAAACCGCTCCGTGACGTCCAGCACATATAAGTTTATCCTATGCCTCACCTGAATCTATGCTCACAAATCTTTTTTAGGCTCGAATCACTCACACTCAAAGCCACAAAGGAGCTAAAAGGGAGCGAAATGGGAGTAAGTGCTGCATCTCGTGCCTACGACCAACATTTAGTCCGTGGACAGATTAACTGCGAAACGAGAATGCTGTGTGCAAACAAAGGGAGAAACTGTTGTACCATGCGGAGTAACCTTTACTTTCATGCACCTTTCTCAGCGTGCGCGAAGCAAATAGTCCCCAAAAGTACTAAGCAGTTTAACAGTTTGAGTTAGTGTAAATGGTCATGACAACTACGGAAACCACGTCAGGAGCAAAGTAAAATTGTTTATATAGAATGTACGTGGGCGTTAGGCAGGTTTGGAGAGAGACGAAGATAAAGAAGATGTTAGAAATAAAGAAGATTGCTGACACCGCAGCCTAGTGCAAATGTGTTTCATTACAAATTGGCGCAGCCGCGTATACTTTCTGTGCGGACATTCAAGACAGGGGTGGACTTCACTATTGGAGCAAATCAACGCCGTGGCATCCGAATCTTGACTGCAACGACTCAAGGTGAAGAGGAACTAGCTCTTTCGAAAGCAGTGAGCCCTGGCAGATTTGTTTCCTATATAAGTGCTAAAATGAAGCTCACTCCAGACTGTTTACTTGCTAAAAGAACGGTGAGGATCAACATCAAACTTCAGGACTATGAGAATTTCGTGCTGACTCCAGTGAGAAACGGCGTGAAGCCTGCTACCACTGCTTCGCATGAAAGTTCCGTCGAGCTGATCAACAAGTTTCTTGAACTGCACCAAGAACAGAATAGGCAGCAAAATGATTTAATGTGCTTGCTTGTTAACGCGATAGAAAGATTGAGCAGACCAAGTCGCGAACACGTGAAGCCAGACATGTTTGACGGAGAGTCTAGTAGTCCCGGGTCCTGGCTCACGTTTCACGAGTATGCATGCAATGAAAACTACTTGCACAGCGACGACGATAAAGTGAAAAACATGCGATTATTCTTATCAGGCAGAGCCAACAGTTTGTACGAATGGCGTGTCAACGCTCACAGCAACAAGTCATGGATAGAGTGGAAAGCAAGCTTTCTGAGCTCTTTCAGTGAGAACAAGGTGTTGCTGTGAGACAGAGCGATCACGTTCAATTACAGGTCTGATCTGAACTCAGCACTCAGCTATGAGAAAAGGCGCTTGCTACAGCTGGCGGACATTGTTGTGGGAGGGAACTGAAGAACTTAAGTTCTACAAAGGAAAGTTCACAGTCCTAGAAACAACGGTGCCTCAAATTTTGGAACTCTATCACGACTCCCCGCACTTAGGTGGACATGACGGCTTTTGGAAGACAAATCAAAAGATTCGTCAGCGTTTCCTGTGGAAACACATAAAAGAGGATGTTCAACGGTATGCTCATTCTTGTCATCAATGTCAAGTTCACAAAGCCAAGTACTTTCAGAGAACAGACGAGATGGTTTTGCCTCAACATTCCGCCGTACTTTTTGAATTCATTCATCTGGATTTTGCAGAGCTTCAGAAGAAGGCTCCAGAAGTAAGAAAAACGCAGTCTTTTCTAGTGGCAACAGACCAGTGCACAAGAATTGTGGCTGCACTGCTCGGAGCGAAGATGCAAATATTTTGATCGCTCATTTGACTTGAGAAATGTTAAAGAATACGAAAATAGTAATATCAGATAATGGACCAGCGTTTCTCAGTCAGCGCTTGCAAGATTTGGTGAAGGAAGGAGGAATTGTATTTCGACGCGGTGCTCCGTACCATCCTGCAGGAAATGGCATGGCTGAAAGAAGCATTCGGATTTTGAAGCAGTTCATTTCAATGTGCCCAGGTTTTCAGGGCGGATGGAAATCTGCTTGGAGGCAGCTGTTGCTCATCACAATCGGTCGCACACTGCGAGCATCGACTGTAGACCATATTTTTCATCTTTCGGAAAGGTACCTGCTCTTCCTGCTGATCACGAACTTGGCATTTCAGACCACCTGAGATTGTGCGAAAAACGAAAAACTTCGGAAGCCTACCAGCGATACCGAGAAAAGGAACTTTGAAGAGGAAATGTTACCACCACCACAACACGCGGATACATCAGATACAACTGAACGAGCTGGTGCTCGTCAGAAAAGGCCTTTCCGGCACAAAGCAGGTGTACATGGGAACTTATCGCATGGTGCAGATCGCAATGCAACAGGGCGTTTTCAAAAGGGTTGGTTACACCAACGATGACGGAGTGCTGGAGCTTGCGACTATTGGAAGCGTCTTCATGTATTACCCCAGGAGGGATGAGTCTTCAAAGAGGGGGAGTGTACGTGGACGTTAGGCAGGGTTGGAGAAAGACGAAGAGGAAGGGTTAAGAAATAAAGAAGATGGCTGACACTCCTGCCTAGTGCGACTGTGTATCGCTACATAGAATACATGTAAACAAATGTGTAAGACCCCGTCCTTAAAAAAATTGGCAGATCCCATGTACAGTGGGAATCGATGATATGCGAAGCACGAAGGAGAAATGTTGGTATGTCCCTTTAAAATCAGAGAAGGTTACGAGGTGGAGTTGAATGATGCCGTAAAAGACTTCCGTGTCATGAATATCATCATTCCATGTGTTGTTTAGCTTCGACATCTATTGAAGTAACGTGATACCAAATTTGGTATATGTGGAGCAAGAGTAACATTCGCGAGCACGCTATGATTGTGGTATGCCGTCACGTTCTTACTTGACGCGCGTGTGAGGATTATCATGTTTGCACCAGTCATATATTTTGTCATCCACTGACGTCACGTAACACCGAATTCGGTATATGTGGAGCATGCAAAAAGGCCGCAAGCGCATCATGAAGGGCCCAATATACTCCATTGTAGCGTTGCAGCGCGTGCACGCAGGGCACAGCGAGGCTACATTAGCGAAACACGAGCACTCTATAGTGTGACGCCAGGTGCGACCAGCGTCCTTTGGCGTGACCTGACGGCAACCGGCGCGAAATGCTACATTCTGCATTTGGCGCTGATGCGTTATCCAGAAAACACTGCGTCTCCCTCTTTTCGTGACCGAGGGACGCTGGACGAGCTGAAACGCGCCGGCGTCAAAGCAACGCAGCGCCGCACGCGCCTGCGAGTAAATGGCAGGCCGGACGCCTGGAATAGCAACGCCGGCGTTACGCGAAGAAATGAACGCCGGCGAGCACGCGCATCGGGTCACGTCAAAATGTATTGGCGTCTTGACTGTGGCATGTACTCCTGTTCTCACATGACACGCATCTAATGATTATCATGCTTGCACCAGTCACATACATTCGTCATCCATTGGCGTCGCGTAATACCAAATTTGGCATATGTGAAGCTAGCGAAACGGCCACGAGAGAATCATCAGTATGGAATGTAGTCATGTTGTTTCATGCACGGATGTCCTGATTATCATATTTGGATGTGTCATTTACCTATGTCGTTTGTTCGCGTCGCGTAATACCGAGCTTGGTATATGTGAAGCTAGCGAAACGGCCACGAGCGTATCATGAGCGTAACATGTAGTCATGTTGTTATATGACATGCATCTCAAGTTTATCATGCTTGCCCCTGTATCATACCTTCGTCGTCCATTCATGTCCCGTAATACCAAATGTGGTATAAGTGAAGCTAGCGAGACGGCCGCCGGCGCACGATGACCATGGCATGTAGACATGTTGTTGCACGACTCGCATCTCATGATTATCATGTTTGCCTCACTCACATACCTTCGTCATTCTTTCACGTACTGCAATACCAAAATTGGTATATGTGACGCTAGCGAAACGACCGCGAGCGCATCATGAGCGAGGCATGTAGTGATGTTGTTACATGACACGCATGTCAATAATTTCATCTTAGGGTCTGTCGCTTGTTTTCGCCGTGCATTTTTGCCGTACCATACCAGTTTTGCAGCATGCCATACGAACAAAACCACCAAAATAGCTGCCGGACCATGAAATGTAAATCATGAAATACATGACATACGTGTCATGATTTTCATGTTATGACTAGTCAAATATGTTCTTCATACAGTCATGTTATGCCATACCAAGTTTGTGTCGATACCATTATTGAAATGGCCCGGAGAGCAAAAAGTCGTAGGTGGCTAGATAGATAGATAGATAGATAGATAGATAGATAGATAGATAGATAGATAGATAGATAGATAGATAGATAGATAGATAGATAGATAGATAGATAGATGCGCTCAAAGTCGCCGAAGTTTGCTAAGAAATGCTTCGCATTTAAAAAGCGCTAAAGTGCCAAAGCTGTATTATTGCATGGCGTCGTGTTCTCGGCAAGCTAACCTTCGTTCGTGTGCCACTGTGTTGTGGATGCGTTATTGTTACGTGCTGGTGAATCATCTCTCTTGTAGTGCCCTGAATCATCTCTGTGCTGTAGGAACCATGATCTGCTACTGTAATGAAGTGCTAAGCTATCTAAATGCTACGCGCCGACTTAAATATCGCCTGAAAAGTGAGTGCAAACAAGACTGCCATCGCTGCACGAGTTTACCTCTGTGCTGTTGATATGTAACAAGCTCATTTGGTTTAACACTGAAATTCTTCACGAACAAAACTCGCATGGTTAATGAACTTGTGCTACACTGCGTTTCGAGTGCTGTCCCATCTGCTATAGAAATACAAATGTGAAGGCTAGGCCATCGAATTGTGGTAGCCATTAGCTGTAGCAAGTACAGCTGTTCATAAATTGTTTTGCTTTCAGTGAAGCAGGAATAAGCATTGAACAACTATTGAAATTTAGGATAACATGTTAACATTACATGTCTAGCTTGGTTTCACGCCGCTAACACAGGCAGTCGGTGACCACATCGGTGATTTCGCTTATTTGTAGCTATGCAAGGTATGTTTTAGTTTTATATCTCTAAAATGAAGCGCAAGCTTCAATGATAAATAGGTGGACCCACAAGCGTATCGCAGTGAAAGCTTGAAGCGCCAAGCCCGAGAACAGGCTTCTTGAACTTCATAAAACGTTCTGAACTGTTCAATTGCATTACGACGGGTTCTGTGAAAAAGCAGGTATCATCTATGTTTACGCAATTGGACGTAACTACAAGTGCAAGTGCAAGTGCTCAGTCTGAAATAATGAATGCTTCTGAAATCGCTTTTTCAAAAAATTGATGACTAAAAGCGTTGCACTTTCCGAGGAATGTCAATATCTTGCAGTTGCAAACACGTTCTCAGCAGCTGTCGATGGGGTGGTTGCACGTCTGGAAGTCGGTTAGACGGCATCTATTCAAATGAAACATTGTTTCTTTTATTGTCTCTCCTTAAAGTGCAGGAAACCTATCATATATTTTGTCCTCTTAAAAGTTGCTCAATTGATGTGTGTGCATCATGTAGGAAAATTGACACGGGTCTCGTAATAAACTTGGTTGTTTGTTTAAACGTTATCGTTTTTTTGTCATTAAACAGACATTTTCGCTGAATGCCATTGCCAGCCGCACTTTGTACTCGAAGAAAAAAGCAAGCTTGACATAGCGACGGCAACACACACGGGAACATTTATAAATACATGCAATCATGTACGTATTTAAGTCATCATCATCATCATCATCATCATCATCAGCCTGACTACGTCCACTGCAGGACAAAGGCCCCTCCCATGTTCCGCCAGTTAACCCGGTCCTGTGCTTGCTGCTGCTAATTTATACCCGCAAACTTCTTAATCTCATCTGCCCACCTAACCTTCTGTCTCCCCATAACCCGCTTGCCTTCTCTGGGAATCCAGTTAGTTACCCTTAACGGCCAGCGGTTATCCTGTCTACGCGCTATATGCCCGGCCCATGTCCATTTCTTCTTCTTGATTTCAGCTATGATATCCTTAACCCCCATTTGTTCGCTAATCCACTCTGCTCTCTTCTTGTCTCTTAAGGTTACACCTACCACTTTTTTCCATTGCTTTCGGCGTCGTCCTCAATTTAAGCTGAACAATCTTTGTAAGTCTCCAGGTTTCTGCTCCGTAGCTAAGTACCGGCAAGATACAACTGTTATATACCTTCCTTTTGAGAGATAGTGGCAATCTACCTGTCATAATTTGAGAGTGCTTGTCAAATGTGCTCCACCCCATTCTTATTCTTCTAGTTACTTCAATCTCGTGGTTCGGCTCCGCGGTTATTACTTGCCCTAAGTAGACATAGTCTTTTACAACTTGAAGTGCACTATTACCTATCTCGAAGCGCTACTATTTTCCGAGGTTGTACATTACTTTCGTTTTCTGCAGATTTATTTTAAGACCCACCTTTCGGCTCTCCTTGTCTAACTCCGTAATCATGAGTTGCAATTCGTCCCCTGAGTTACTCAGCAATGCATTGTCATCGGCGAAGCGCAGGTTACTAAGGTACTCTCCATTAACTGTTCCTAACTGTTCCCATTCTAGGCACCTGAAAACCTCCTGTAAGCACGCGGTAAATAGCATTGGGGAGATTGTGTCTCCCTGCCTTACACCCTTCTTGATTGGTATTCTGTTGCTTTCTTTATGAAGCACTATGGTAGCAGTTGATCCCCTGTAGATTTATTCCAGGATGTTTATATATACTTCATCGACGCCCTGATTCCGCAGTGTCTGCATGACGGCTGATATTTCTACTGAATCAAACACCTTCACCTAATCTATGAAGGCTATGTATAGTGGTTGGTTATATTCTGAGCATTTCTCTATTACCTGGTTGATAGTATTAATGTGGTCGATTGCTGAGTAGCCTGTTCGAAATTCTGCTTGTTCCTTTGGTTGATTGAATTCTAATGTTTTCTTTACTCTGTTAGCAATCACCTTTGTAAATAGCTTGTATACTACAGAGAGCAAGCTAATCGGCCTGTAATTCTTCAAGTCCTTGTCATCTCCTTTCTTATGTATTAGAATGATGTTAGCGTTCTTCCAAGACTGTGGTACTCTTCCCGTCAGGAGACACCTCGTAAACAGGGTGGCTAGTTTTTCTAACACAATCTGTCCTCCATCTTTCAGCAGATCTGATGTTACTTGATCCTCACCAGCAGCTTTACCTCTTTGCATGCTCTCCAAAGCTTTTCTTACTTCTTCTATCATTACTGGTGTGGTGTCATCTGGGTTACTGCAAATTCTTATGGTATTAAGGTTGTGGTTGTCCCGGCTACTGTACAGATCTCTGTAAAACTCCTCCGCTATTTTAACTATCTTATCCATATTGGTAGTTATTTTGCCTTCTTTGTCCCTTAGTGCATACATCCGATTTTTGCCTATTCCAAGTTTCCTCTTCACTGCTTTGACGTTTCCTCCGTTTTTCAGAGCGTGTTCAATTCTCTCCATGTTATACCTCCTTACATCGGATACCTTACGCCTATAAATCAACTTGGAAAGCTCTGTCAGTTCTATTTTGTCTGTTGCACTTGAGACTTTCAAGATTTGACGCTTCTTAATGATATTCTTCGTTTCCTGGGTAAGCTTGCCAGTGTCCTGTCTAACTACCCTGCCTCCAACTTCCATTGCACACTCCGTAATGATACTCGTCAGATTCTTATTCATTGTATCTATGCTAAGGTTGGTTTCCTCATTAACAGCCGAGTACCTGTTCTGAAGCGAGACTCTGAATTCCTGTACTTTCCCTCTCAGAGCTAGCTCATTGATTGACTTCTTGCGTATCAGTTTCTGTCGTTCCTTTCTCAAGCCTAGGCGAATTCGAGACCGCACCATTCTATGGTCACCGCATCGTACCTTGCCAACCACTTCCACATCCTGCACGATGCCTGGGTGTGCACTCATTATAAAGTCTATTCTGTTCTTATTTTTGCCATTAGGGCTTCTCCATGTTCACTTGCAGTTTCCTCGTTTTCGGTAGAAGGTATTCAAAATCCGTAAATTATTGCGTTCTGTGAATTCTACTACTAGTTCTCCTCTGGCGTTTCTAGTACCGATGCCATAATCTCCTACTGCCTGGTCTCCAGCCTGCTTCTTCCCTACCTTTGCATTAACGTCTCCCATCAGTATTGTATACTGTGTGTTTACCTTACTCATTGCCGATTCCACGTCTTCATAGAAGCTTTCAACTGAAGCGTCATCATGGCTGGATGTAGGCGCGTAAGCCTGTACCACCTTCATCTTGTATCTCCTATTGAGTTTAATTACGATACCTACCACCCTTTCAATAATGCTATAATATTCCTCTATGTTGCCAGCTGTGTTTCTGTGAATTATGAACCCCACTCCCAGTTCGCTTATGTCTGCCAAGCCCCGATAGCAAAGGACGTGCCCATTCTGTAGCACCCTATAGGCCTCATTTGTCCTCCTAACCTCACTGAGCCCTGTTATATCCCATTTAACACCCTCTAGCTTACTGAATAGTACAGCTAGACTTCCCTCACTAGATAAGGTTCTAGCGTTAAACGTTGCCAAGTTCAGGTTCCATTTATGTATGTATCATGTATTTATGAAGATATACACTCATGGGATCTATCAAAAATTTTTGGTTGGAGTTTAAATAATCTTCCAATACACTCATCAAGCACACAAATGCGCTCAAACCACACACGCAAGAATACATATACAACGCATTTCACATAATAACGAACGTGATCACCGAATAGTTGCCTGCAAACACTAAAGGCTTAATTAGGTCCAATATACGATATGTTCTATAGTTTGAGCAGCATGGCAGAACGTGCAGCGTCCAGATGGTCCCTGTACATATGCCCTTGTGATTCTCACTCATCTGTGGTCTGGGGTTTGGTATCGTGGTTAGCGTATGCGACTGCTGATGCAATGGTCACTAGTTTGAATCCTGTGTATTTGTCGCGAATGTTCTGTAGCTCGTTTCTAAATTTACTTCTTGTGTATTCCATATGTCATCACATGCATTCATTGAACTCTCAGTTCTCGGTAGTTCAACCAAAAATTGTAATAAGTTGATTTTTTTTTAGAAGGAGCAACTGATGGGACTAACAGTTTGTCCCTACGCAGTCACTTCCTCCCATACAGGGGTAACGTTTACTTCTTCTCATTTCACCTCTCAAAACTACCGAGGACTAAACAGTTCATCCCCTCACAGTCACTCTCGAAAAAACGAATCGTTCATCCTTTGGGAAATAATAGTTGTGGCAATGCAGTTACCCCCAAAAAGACGAACCCACTTTCTTTTTTGTGGCTTAGAGTGTAGAAGAAGTTTTTTTTTTTTACCAAACTCTCTCGGCGCAGTCTTGCTACTGTTTTCTTTCAACCCGACTAATTCTAACTCAGTTTCACCAAAAGCCATACGTTGTAGCGCCTCTCATAACGAAGCCGCGTTTCGGGACGTAAAACCTCACTGATTATCATTATTAGCTTCACCAAGGTATTACTCAGCTGGAATCATCCCTAGTCAGACTCGTGGCTTAATAGGAGCCTGGGCGAGCCTGAGTGAGTCGAATGAGTCAATTTGCAGAGCTATGCACGTTCGTGTTCACAATGCGCATGATAGCACAAATGGTACATTGTATTCCTATTCTACTAATACTTCTAAATAGCCTGAGTTAGTACACTGAATAGTTTTGCCGACCAATGTCTGTTCTTTCACACATTGCGCACAATCACACATCTGTGATATCATAAACATACTGTAATATTATTTCTAAAGATAGTAGTGCGAAGATATAAAAAACTACGCACCTCATGGTACAGGGCCTGCACCGAGTAGTGTAGGGCGCCCAGTGTGAGTCCCACTTCTGCACAGGCATGTTCAGTATGATCTTTACAAACTCGGCGAACGTGTAAGTCCCATTCGGTCCACGTCCACTAAATCCACCTTTGTAAAGGTGCTTGACCGCAGACAGCTTCGGCCTGCTTGTTCGAACCTTGTTAACGTACGCCGACACGAGTCTCTCAAACGGGTGTCGTACAATTATCACTCGAGTGTAGTTGGTGACTACATGGTGTCGCACGTATTCACTCGGACACAGTAAGCGGAACCTGTGAAAGAAGGTGTTGTAGATGCTATCAGCGTCGGTGAACTTCGCAGAGGCGTTTTGGGCCAGCAAGATGAGCGCTTTGATGCTCGACGTCGCTGCCTTGGGGACGGCGCAGAAGGCGAAGCGGCGATTGTCCACAAGGTACAGGGAGCGCGGACCGCCCGCGCAACTCACGCTGCTCTTGATGAGCGAATCGTCCCATCGTTCGTACTCCTGCAATACGTCAACGTATTTTTCGCAGTATGTATTGATCCTTCGGAGCCTTTCGTCAAGATCGTCGGTGACGCTCGGCATTTTGGCTTCAGTGGATTCTTGATAGTCTGACGTATGGCAGTCACACTGCGCAAGCTGCGTCACAAGAAACAAAAATTAGAGACGCTTGAGTCTCGCCTTCAAGAGTACAAAACGATGACGTATTAGGGCGCCGACTGCATTATCGCCTTCTCGATTGCTAACATGGCTTCGCTAAATAAACACCTGAACCATGCCGCAATAAAACGAATGTCTCAACTGGCAACATCGGCTGTTTGAAGCCTAGAATGTATTCTGCTGGCACAATGGTTAGCGAGTTACCTGAACATTCGGTCGGCAAGTAGATGATAAAAAAGAAAGACAAAGAGGAAAAATCGAAAAAAAAGGCAGGTAAAGAAGCCAAGCGTCTTGGACTAAACTACAAGTCACAGGCATTCGCACAACAGTGACTTGGCTTCCCCAACCTAATATATATACTGACACAAACAGAAATTTAAAAGTTCCTGTCGAAAAATGGATTGCGAGTGTCAAAAAGCCCCCAAAACGGGTCTTAGTGCTTTCGAATACATTAAATATGATTCAATACCCAGACATTCAAAATTGCAATTACGGTTTCCGTATTGAAGCAGCAGCTTTGCTGTGGCATGTTAACACAAATCTAACGTCACGGGAAGACTGCAACTGGTGACATACTATCAACAGCTGTCAATTCGATGTCAGTCACGCGGAGTTCGTGGAAACAATTTGTGAATAGCTTTGCAGGGAAATTGACAGTGATTCCTACTTCTTAGGCAGCATAGTGGACCTAGTAAAGCACGTTGACATGTCACGACATTGTCCTCTACGATGGTGCTGTCTTGGAGACTGTGTGCTACGAAAACTACAATAAAAATAAGGCAAAGTAATTTAAACTTGTGTGGCTTCTATGTGATAAGAGTGCCGACACTGGATAACCTGAAATCAGAAATGAATCTGGTGAGTTGACATAAATAATAGTGATTACTCACTTAAGGGCAGACAAAATAGGGGCCGAAAGACAAAAACCAAACAATCAGCCAAAGAAACAAACATTCATACAAACAAACAAGTAGATTGACTGGCGCTGGCTGCGATTGGCCGTATCAAAGATTGTTTTCGAGCAAACGACGCGAACAGAATTGTTGTACTCGATTCCGCAGACGAAAAGGGGTGTATCACTGCCTAAACACCTCTCGCACATTCTTTGACAGGACTGAGCAGCAGGAGTAGTGCATGTCACAACGTTTAGTTTCAATTTAGGCGGCTCTTAACTGCGTATTGTGCTTAAAACAGCTGCTAATGAAGGACGAGATGCTACGCTTTTCCTGCCTTCTTTCAAAGCAAAAGTGAGTTCAAAGGACTCGGTGATAATCTCTTCGGAGGTTGAGGAAGCTCCCATAACCGTGAAAGCTGGTTGATACGAATTCCGCCTGATTAACTACAGGTCCCTGTGCAGACGTCCTGAAGTTTCTACCTTAACGTTCCCATACACTGCACGGGGATGTCTGCTGTTAGTCGTCGTAATTGTTTTTCAATACGTTAACGCTCACTGTTCACATTCGCACCTCACAAAAGAAACTTTTAGTCCTCATAGCTGCTCGTCACGAGACGAAAGGTGTATTCTGTTAGTGGCTCCTACCACGGCTTGATTCAGACAAAATCTCATGTTGAATAGCAGGAATGACCACCAGCATTAGGTTAAGAAAGATTGAAGTTTTTTCTCGGGTCCTCCTTGCGTTGTAAAAAACGAGCAGAGCGACAAAAAAAGCTCGTTGTAGTAGTGAGTGTCACCAGTGTGTGACAGTGCTTCTATGAACACCTTGACGAGGAGGTGTTATTTCACTTGTATCCTTCCAGGTGCAATGAGAAACTGTGGTAGCTCAACGACTAATCTATTGAGTCGGCTAGCTTGGGAGCGGGAGTTTAATGCTGAGCTACGGCCACGCTATGTCAGTGGGAGCTAAATGTAAAGTTAGCCGAGTTATTCAAGGATATCAAAATTAATCAAGAGTTAGAAACTTTCCTTCAAGCTCTACGCATCAAATAATATCTTCATTTCGTTACGTGTGTTCCAAATTGCTATTTTTCATAGCTAAAATAATCGACAACATAATACACCATTGGCGCGCACACAAAACTACACACATGAAATACGGCAACGAAACAAACAAGGACAACCACTCCGGAACCTGGGTATTTTCTGTTTGCAGTAAGTGTGACATAATAGTTTTTTTGTTTGTCGAGCCTTTCATGTCCAGGATTCATGCCAAGCCTTGAGGGCAGCGCAATCCTGTGTGCACCACTGACACTGGGTGAGTCTCGCTAGTCACCCCTACTCCACTAAAAATGAAGGCAACAGTTAGCCCAAAAAATGGGTATGTTTCAGAAAAAACGTGTGTGGCCAAGAGAAAACTTTTCATCATATTGAATACGTTTGTGCTCCGAAAATTGGCGATATTTCACTACTTAAAACTCGCACTGAAAAGGAGCACCACCACAGTCAGCTGGTTCTCGGTGAATCTCACAACGTGGATGTGTGTCACCGTTGCAACGATCTACTCTACTCTACAAATGGGGTGCGTGTTACCACAGTCCCACCAATGTCACGTTATACTTTGTGGTTGCAAAAGGTGGTGGATATACTATTACCTCAAAACTTAATCAAAAGCGTTTAGGACATTGCAATAATACAACGAAACGGAGCGTCTTATGCTAGAGCTTCTTTGTAAACTTCTGTGTATAAATGGTGCGATCAAGATGCAACATTACTGTACTAGCGTTTCGGAGCCGAACAAAAAGTGTTTAATAAAGAGCAGTGATAAAACAATAATCCGAAAGGTTGGCAAAACATACGACTTCATTGGCATAACGAAAGAGACGCCCCCAGATCCTCTGTTTAACCGGTGACCGGGAAGTGGGGCTGCTTTATTTTTTTCGCACTTCATAATTGGAGTTATCTGTACAGTAGCCGGGAAAACCACAACCATAATACCATAAGAATTGGCAGTAACCCCGATGACACCCCACCAGTAATGATAGAAGTAGGAAAAGCTTTGGAAAGCATGGAAAGAGGCAAAGCTGCTGGTGAGGATCAGGTAACATCAGATCTGCTGAAAAATGGAGGACAGATTGTGTTAGAAAAACTAGCCACCCTGTTTACGAGGTGTCTCCTGACTGCAAGAGTACCAGAGTCTTGGAAGAACGCTAACATCATCTTGATACATAAGAAAGGAGATGACAAGGACATGAAAAATTACAGGCTGATCAGCTTGCTCTTTGTAGTATACAAGCTATTTACAAAGGTAACTGCAAGCAGGGTAAAGAAAACATTAGAATTCAATCAACCAAAGGAACAAGAAGGATTTCGAACAGGCTACTCAACATTCGACCACATTCATACTATCAATCATGTAATAGAGAAATGCTCAGTATATAACCAACCACTATACATAGCCTTCATAGATTACAAGAAGACGTTTGATTCAGTAGAAATATTAGTCTTCATGCAGACACTGCGGAATCAGGGCGTCGATGAAGTATATATAAACATCCTGGAAGAAATTTACAGGGGATCAACTGCTGCCATAGTGCTTCTTAAAGAAAGCAACAGTATACCAATCAATAAGGGTGTAAGGCAGGGGGACCTAATCTCCCCAATGTTATTTACCGCGTGCTTACAGGAGGTTTTCAGAAGCCTAGAATAGGAACAGTTAGGGATAAGAGTTAATGGAGAATACCTTAGTAACCTGCGCTTCGCCGATGACATTGCATTGCTGAGTAACTCAGGGGACGAATTGCAACTCATGATTACGGAGTTAGACAAGGAGAGTAGAAAGGTGGGTCTTAAAATTAATCTGCAGAAAACGAAAGTAATGTACAACAACCTCGGAAAGGAGCAGCGCTTCGAGATAGGTAATAGTGCACTTGAAGTTGTAAAAGACTATGTCTACTTAGGGCAGGTAATAACCGCAGAGCCTAACCACGAGATTGAAGTAACTAGAAGAATAAGAATGGGGTGGAGCATACTTGGCAAGCATTCTCAAATTATGACAGGTAGATTGCCACTATCCCTCAAGAAGAAGGTATATAACAGCTGTATCTTGCCGGTACTTGGCTACAGAGCAGAAACCTGGAGACTTAAAAAGAGGGTTCAGCTTACTTAAATTGAGGACGACGCAGCGAGCAATGGAAAAAAATGGTAGGTGTAACCTTAAGAGCAAGAAGAGAGCAGAGTGGATTAGAGAACAAACGGGTGTTAAGGATATCATAGTTGAAATCAAGAAGAGGAAATGGACATGGACCGGGAATGTAGCGCGTATACAGGATAACCGCTGGTCATTAAGGGTAACTAACTGGATTTCCAGAGAAGGCAAGTGGGTTAGGGGAAGACAGAAGGTTAGGTGGGCAGATGAGATTATGAAGTTTGCGGATATAAACTGGAGCAGCAAGCACAAGACCGAGTTAACTGGCGGAACATGGGAGAGGTCTTTGTCCTGCTGTGGACGTAGTCAGGCTGATGATGATGATGAACACTAGGAGTGATAATGTCAGACCAATTACCGCTACAAGCAGTGGTAATTGAGGACGCCATATTTGTGGTTACAGATAGCATAGAGAGCCACACACTCTTAAAGGCAGCTATAAAGAAACAGGTAGCCTTCTCTCATCTAGCAGTTTTTTCGCCACCCCGACATTTGCTAATATCACTTGAGCAGCTGGTAATAAAGCGGAAAACATTTGGAACCTAATAACATTCTGCGCAGTTATAACACACCTGAGAGAACATTCGATGCCTTCCGACGAATGCCAGTTGAACGAGCATGACGGCGGCCACGACAAGTGCTATTACCAGTGATTTAGTTGACGGTGTCGCCATGGAGAAAACCCCGGGTTTGAGCAAGCTCGGAGTGTGTCGCTCGGCCGGTAAAATGCTAGCATACTGTGGAAGTCTTGTGCGAGTCGTTGATTGGCACCGTTGTGAAGCGCTCGCGGCTTCGAATGCTGTTGCGGGGTGAAATGTGCATGCTTCGCGTTAATATTTTTTATTGGTCTTCTTCTTTCTGCAAAGCGCCGTTCGCAAAATACGCCAGCTGCCACGCACGTGGCGTATTTGAGGAAATATGTGTTCCTTCGAAAGCGTCACGTCTTTTTGAGGTCAGGTGCGTCACTACAAATAGCGATGCGAGCGCTGTCAGTTATGCCTTGCAGTCTTGGGAAATAAAAAAAACCATAAAAAACTGCCACACTTTTTTGTGAGATGATAAAAGTTGATCCACGGAAATGGCTGCTGTAGAGATAAATAGGCGTCTTCTTTTTCTTCTGTATCTAAACGCCTCACAATGCTCCACTGCGTTAAGCAACGCCAGATAGTCAAAATTTTTGCAGCCGTCCACTACAGCGACTCTCGTAATCATACAGTGGTATTCGTAATAATAATAATAATAATAATAATAATAATAATAATAATAATAATAATAATAATAATAATAATAATAATAATAATAATAATAATAATAATAATAATAATAATAATAATAATAATAATGATAATAATATTACTATTATTGTTGTTGTTGTTGTTGTTGTTGTTACCATTGTAAATATGCTAACTGGTTCTCCCCTGAACTTACAAGTTCTCTGAAGTATAAAGATCGCGCACACAAGAAGGCTTAATATTTTTCATTCAGCAAGAAAAGGAAAAGTTCAGTTTCTGCCGAACTCACTCTAAACGCCTATACAAACGGAACAAGAGTTGGTGGTGGTAACAAGTTCATTCCGGCCAATTCGTGGCCTGAGCGTAGGCCTCCCTCGAGGAGGACCAGAGACCTGGTCTCCTCACCACCTCACGGACTTGCTGAATGGGCCACAGTGGATCTTGAAGGTTGGAGCGCAGTCGCACACCATGCCGCAGCCTCATTCAGCTGAGAGACTGTTTTCACCTGCTAAAACTCCACAATCCCAGAGAATGTGCTTAAGTGATGCGTAGGTCCAGCCGCGAAATTCGATTGATTGATTGATTTGTGGGGTTTAACGTCCCAAAACCACCGCATGATTATGAGAGACGCCGTAGTGGAAGACTCCGGAAATTTTGACCACCTGGGGTTTTTTAACGTGCACCCAAATCTGAATACACGGGCCTACAACATTTCCGCCTCCATCGGAAATGCAGCCGCCACAGCCGGGATTTGATCCCGCGACCTGCGGGTCAGCAGCCGAGTACCTTAGCCACTAGACCACCGTGGCGAGGCTCCAGTCGCGAAATTCGGAAGTATCATCTGAATAGATATCTGGGTATGTCTTCTTATAATAAATGGGGTTGGGGAGGGCCTGGGTTTGCATATGCCTCCGTACTCCCGCTTCGGATCTGTCGAGTTTTGGGTGCATGGTGAATAAATATGCCCAATTTTTTATAAAATTTCGTAATTTCGCAATATCGGGTCATTTTGTTCCTCTCTGTCCAGCCCTCCACGGGATGCCGATCGTCTGAAGAGGACCTCTCTACGAAGGCACAGAACGTGAGACCCCAAGCTTCGCGATGGACCTCTCCATTGATGTTGGGCATGGGGGTGTGGGAGGACGTGTCAGCAGGCAACCACATAATATGTCATTCTTTCGTCATACATTGAACTACAAGAAATGAAACGCGTCCGACTGGCAAGCCGAGTATTGGAAGTATGTAGGCAAACGGTCTCACCGAAGTGACAGGTCCTTCAGGCTACTGAACTGGACTGGACGAAAGACGGTGTCGAAATGAATGGTGTTGCTGACTGTTTCGCCACCCATTTTCAATGCAATCTGTAATGTTGACTCGTCTGTTGTGAATATCTTTCACAGCTATCTGCTGAATAAATCACGTTATGTAAACAACCAGACGTCTCCCTTGTACAAAGTTACTGGTGGGGTCCCTGAAGAGTCGGTATTAGACCCGCTTGTATTTTTAATTCATGTTAACAATGTTCATTTTGCAATTCGTTATTCTTCTTTTCTCTTCTATGCATATTACATAAAGATATTTAGGAAAATTCACGCACTTAACCACTGTCGCTTGCTGCAGTGAGATTAGTGTTCTTTGTCTTAATGGTGTAACAATAATAACCTTTCTCAGAGTACTTCAAAGGCCAAGTTTATGAGTATATCTCACAAAACATCTATCGTGTCATTTTGATATTTTGTCAGTTCTATGTCAGTATATAAGGCTTATGAATTCAGTGATTTAGCTGTTATTTTAGAAAGCATCCTGTACTTTTTTGCTCATGCTAAACGTACTGCCCCACGAGATCTTCCGTCTCTGGGTCGCGTTTGCAGAATTTCTCTAAAATTCAGTTCTCCTACAGCTTTCCGGAATTTGAGTGCTGCCATATGTCTTCCTCTTTTAATAAGTTTCTGTGGCCTGGAATAACGCCGTGAATTCTAGCAGTGACGCCATTGAGCAAGCCCAGAAAGAATTCATAAGGATTTACCCCCATCGTCTTGCTAAAGATTACTCTGCATAGTGTATCAACACTGCCACAATATTATCATTGATATCAGATCACTGTCCATAAATCGCGCTGAATTTATATGTTTACAAAGTAGTTGGCGGTATGATATCTAACCCTTTGCTTCTCAGCTGTGTAAAATATCGAATTGCACGTAAGTCAATCAGGGAGAATTGACCATTTTGTGTACGTGCAAATTTCTTTACATGTTCTATTATTGATAGAACACAAAATTTCTTTAACGTTAACTCTCATGATCTTGATGCTTTTCACTGTCTACTATCATTGTTTTTAGCTGAGCTTGATTGGTGATTGATATGTGAGGTTTAACGTCCCAAAACTACCATACGATTATGAGATATGCCATAGTAGAGGGCTACGGAAGTTTTGACAACCTTCGGTTATTTAGAGTGCACCCAAATCTGAGCACATGGGCCTGCAAAATTTCCACCTCCATCAGAAATGCAGAAGCCACAGCAAGAATTTGATCCCGCGACGTGCGTTTCAGCAGCCGAATACCTTAGCAACTAAACCACCGCGGCGGGGCTTTATCTCATCTTTGCACTGCTTTAAATAGTTCTTCACAATGTACAGAGTCTTTCATGTTTCCGTCTTCCAGGAAGGTTTCAACATAGTTGTGTGTATTCACCACTCTTTTTTTTCCCTTCCTTTCTATGATTTTAATATTGTCTGTTTATTCTTCCCATTTTACGCAGATTTTTTTCTGCATGTTTTCACTGTTTGTTTCATTTTTCTGAAGAGTGTATTTCATTGTTTTTATACTGTTCTATTTTCGCGTGTGCCTGCACTGAGACCTTACGGATGTTACAGGGCACGTTAAATAATAATAATAATAATAATAATAATAATAATAATAATAATAATAATAATAATAATAATAATAATAATAATAATAATAATAATAATAATAATAATAATAATAATAATAATAATAATAATAATAATAATAATAATAATAATAATATTAATAATAATTCATTATTATTATCATTGCTTTTTTTTATCTAAAAAACCTGCTCTCAAGCATACTACTACATGATATTATAAAACAATATAATGTTTTGTCTGAAGGACGCCATCTTTACAGTCAATACGTAAAGCAGTGTCGTTTCTAAATGTTTCCGAAAGTACCTATTTGGGCAGACAGTTCAATGAACATCTACTGTACGACACCTTATTAGTATTCTGATACTCAAGAAACGTATGAAAGCGTTCCTATGAGCACGACCAACAAGGATCCAAGAGACCAGACAGAGCGCTTATGTGTCCTCTTTTCTTTGCCCTCTTGTTGCTTGCCATGACAGGCACCCTATGGCTTAAAGATCAACAATATCAGTTCTCAAACACTGGTTAAAAAATCAACAATATCAGTTCACAGTCGGCGCTTATGCACTCCGAAATTGCACGCCTACGCGCGGCATCGACGTCCCTCATGTGTGCCTGACGCGCATGGTGTGACTGATAGCTCTGTTTACAACCCGTCCTCTGCCGAAAGGCTCTAAAACAAGCTAAATAAATGTTTTGACTCTTTAAACAGCAGCATAAACAATAATGTTC
The DNA here is from genome assembly GCF_043290135.1 of Rhipicephalus microplus. Taxonomy (NCBI): domain Eukaryota; kingdom Metazoa; phylum Arthropoda; class Arachnida; order Ixodida; family Ixodidae; genus Rhipicephalus; species Rhipicephalus microplus. Next base: position 73,061,263 of record NC_134707.1, on the reverse strand, counting down.
ATGTTGGTACACATGCTCAGCACAATAATTCCTGAACCCTCTGATCGGAGCTCCTTAAGCGCTTCATAGCTACGGGAAGTGAAAAAATAAATTTTTAACAGGGTGGCTTTTCGGGAAAGTTGGTACATCATCTTGGGGGTAATACCTCTCCTGTTTTTGTCTTATTTTTGTTATCTTGGCTTCTTCTGGTTGATTTGATTCTGCTCGTATTCCCATCAAGATTGTTGTCTTAAACTGGCACGCACTTGATTTGTGCCTATCAAATTCCGCTTGGCTTCGCCGATACTTTTTTCTGATTTGTCCAGCGTGGAATACAAATACGTGACCGATGAGTCTTTTAAAAGATTGAAAATCAGATCACATTGCGTAACAATTAAGCATACCTAACTATCGATTACCATCACGTAACTCTCGTGATATAAATTTCACAACATCTAGTCGCAAGACTCAAATCACGTAACAAACAGGCACGCGAATACACATCACCATAACTATTCCCGTGACTGAAAATCTGCAATAACTAGTCTCGTGGCTACAAATGCCCTCACCCTTAGTCCCTCTAATAAACTAAAAATATAGCTACCAGGGTAAAAAGACGATATTCTTAAGAAGAATTAGACACAGAACTGAACTCACGATTCATTTATTTTTTTGAACGCAAGACCCTTTTCATGGCACGCAATGAAGTAACCGAAATTCGTCAGCTTTTCTTGATTATATTGTTTTTCGTATTAAGTTGGCACAAAACTTTTCTTCACATCTTTTTATCATTATTTTTTGTTGCTTCAATGTGTGCCATAAAGAAGGCCTTGCGTTCGAAGTAGCAAATAGGTTGTGGGTTCAGCACTGTGTCTTTGTTTCTTCTTGAGTGTTTTGTATTTTTGCACTGATAATTATATCTTAAGATGAACCAACTTGTTCAGTCTGCAGTTTCAGGGAAGCCCAGTAAATTTACGCTCAGTCGCGTAATAGCGCTTCCTGTGACAGGTTTTCGCCATTACCCACGTGACAGCTAGGCTCGTTCAACGAAAAGCAACGTAGGCAACAGGCAGTCACGTAACAAGTCTAGGCAAGTATATGTAAGTGTGGGCATATATAGTATTACAAGCAAAAACTGGGCAACTCGCCAGCTCCAGGAAAAGCTCGGCATTAGCAGCAAAAGTTAGTTAGGTCGAACATGAGCTCCACTGAGAGTTCCTGACTGTCAGCTTTTTTCGCAAGTGCAACAGTATTTGTTTCCTAAACGAAAACTAGTAAATGCTGAGGCAGCTGAATTGCTGACTAGGGCACAAAATGCTTCGCCGACTTATTTCGAGGTGTTTTGTGTGCGTGGCTGCACGATGAGTTTTTTTGATGCCCCAGCGCGTCAACAATGCCGATTGCGGCCTACACAGAAAGCAGAGTTACGTATTCCGCTTTCGAGACAGAAAACATCACAGCCAATTTGCTCTGTTGGGTGACCAGCGAAGCTGTGTGGTTGGGGAAGTCAGTATAGCAGAAAGCTTCACTTTCTCGTACCCCCCTCCCCCCCAAGCAGGACACTGTCATTTCAGTTTGAAGTAGTACAACCCAAGTTCATCGGTGTCGACGGTCATTTTCATAAAACTTACTGAAGTGGTCACGACACCTTTATTCGAGCTAATTTCCCATACGTGGTCACGTAGTTGTAATTTAAACGTCAGTCAACCCATTCTGTCTTATGCGGTATTTTTTCTTAATATGTCTTAGGCCATATTTTAGGTTGCCAATTAAGAAAAACGAACAATTTTATTTGCACACTAAATAATAGTAATATTAGTTGTCCGGGTTTCCCACGTCAAAACCACGAAGTTGCTATCAGTGATGCTGCAGTTGAGGGCTATAGGTATTGCGACAACTTCAGCGCCTTTGGGATCCCCCTAACTATAGATACACGAGTTTGGTGGATTTCAGCTTCATCGAAATGCGACAACCACCGCCAGCGCTCATTGTTGGTCTCCTTGTCAGCAGTCAAGAACCATAACGGCTCACTCGAGTAGACAAAAATTTCAAATTTAAATGTTTAAATGCCTGCTGATCACACAGCATTAGGGATGGTGCACACCGCCGACTAGCAGCGGTTGCGCGACCATTTGTGTTTGGCGACCAAAAAGCGACTGATGTTAACCCCAGCAGAGGCTGCATGCGGGTGACCAGAAGTCGCAATAGCGGATAGTCACGTCCGGATCTCGTTATAAGTGAGAACTCTTGAGGCCAGCGCCGATCAGCTTATCGCCGCCAGCTGAGCGAGCGGAGCAAACCCTGTGCGCCGCATTTGTTGTTTTTATCCGTTTTCGCCAGCGCAAAGATAAAAACAAACAAAGAAAATTGAGCATCACTGATTGGTTCCAGCAGCTTTGCGACCACAATCGCGCGACTGAAAAATCGGTCAGGGAGCGACGATCCAAAGCAGTCGCTTTGCGAACGTTTGCGACAGTTCGCGACTGTTTGCGACCAGTCGCAAGTGGTCGCGCGAACGCTGCTAGTAGCCGGTGTGCACCATCCTTTAGTCCACTCGGCAAACCCACAGCCAGCATAAAGAACGGTATCTCTGGTCATAAAGTATTAACAAATACTAACATACTGTGTAGCTCGTATCTCACGCAGGAAGAAACTATTCGCCGGCACTGCCTCTAATATTATTAGACCAAAGTGAACTCGGTACCAGCTTCACATATTTAGGTACGGTTAAGCCCTATGTTTGACTGACACTTGCATTAAAGGGAAAAATCACCACCGTGTTTACGAAGCGAACGAAGATAGAGGAGCTTGCTCCGAGGTGCACGGGAGTTTCTTGGCGAGACCATCTCTGTAGGAAGGCTTGTCAACGAGCCTGCGGTTGGCGTGTACGTCTACGGCAGTGTTGTCTCAAGTACGTTTAGTGGCTGGCACTGCACAGTGTTGGCCACATAGATCGGTGCGTTAACCACCTACCTCTTTTCTGGAAGCGATTCATTTTTACCATATGTCTGCTCGTAAAATCATTTTCTTTCACCGCACATGTTTTTGTAAGCATATATATGTATATGTCTGTTTTATTCAAGGAGGTTTTAGTTGTTAGAGTGCGTTGCGTCCAGGTGTCTTCCTTTTGTACTTCAACTTTTTTCCGCAACTCATTTAAGAAACATAGTGTCACTTGTAGTTCAAACTGTCCTGCCCTTGTTTACACAGAATGCAGCCATGTGCGAAACCTTCGCTGAGACAAAAAACTTTCAAATTTTTCAATTACACAGTAGTGTTCAACAATTGAAATTGTTGAAGTAGCTTCACACAATAATAAGTTCACACTGAGTGATTATTTTACGCAAAAGGGACAGAATATTGCTATTGCGTTCAACTCTGAAAAGCAGAGCCTAACGGTGCCTTAGTTTTTTTTTTACACATAACATGCCCTCATGCATTAGCCGAGTTTAATTTGTAGGTTTGCAGAAAAACATGTGCAGTGCTCACTGAATAAAACGCGACATCACATTATTTTGTGTAACTTTTTAAACGGGTATGTGCAGTTCCTTAATTTTAACCACACGATTTTGCAACATCTGTAACAATAATGTTGGTTCTGATGAAAGCATTCCAGTCGAAATTACACATATATTAGCCTAGATGTAGATGGTGGAAAAAAAATTATGGGCTACATTTAGGTTGTTCCTTTATTGATCCGTGAGGAATGCGCCCTACTTTGAAGAACCAAACTAGCAGAAAATTCGCACTGCGTGTCCTTATAAAAACACGCGCAATCATAACAACATGAGAAAAGTCGGCGAAGAAAGACAAATTAAAACGCGGGCTCATAAATCTCATGACACCCTTGGAGATAGAGATATTCAACTGTTTTTCATTTGTAATTGCACAAGTCGCAATTTATTTTTGGTAATTCCTCAAGTGTTAAAAGGAGGGAATACAAAACAATTTGACATCAATATTTTTTAGGAAATGTAGAAAAGCACAAAATGCACATTTTTCTGGGCCCGCTTTCTTGTCTGCTTTCTTGTCTGCTTTCTTGGCACGCTTTGTTGTCTGCTGCGTCGACCAACTGTTGTATGCAAAATACGTTCCTCGAAATTTTCACCCCTCCGACAGACGCCCTTGTAAAATCTTCACTATGCGCATCTTTTGCAAACTTGCAAACAACTTCAGTGGGGTCAGGAGACGTTTTTGGGAGAATAAAGCTCAAAGTGTCCCCGTAGACCCAGAAACCTGCAGGTGGATCACCTTTGAGACAGGCATTCGGTAACGCTGCAATTACTGCTTTATGTACTTTGGCTACCAAGGCGCATTCCAGTCAGAATTTTACCTTATTTTTCTAGCGTTTTAATAATAAGGATCTTCAATCAACCAATCGTGAATCAATCAATTATTTAACGTATCCAGGCACAACCATAAAGTCTTTTATGCTGGCGCACGCAAACAAGAAACGGCAATGAAAAACAGTAGATTATAGGCTGTCTACAAAAAAGGAAGTCAAGAAGAAGAGTGAAAACGCACAAACAAAAATAGATAAATGGACAATAGGAACAATAAATAAAACAGAAGATATTCATGGAACCGGACTGAAGAATAATGTGGAATATACACAACATTGTGGAAGACTTCCTGAAAGACGGGAAAGGTAAGAATCTATACCTGTGTAAAACTATACCTGTGTGTACCTGTGTAAAACGTTTTATTAGTGAGGAAACCTCACTAATAAAAAAATGACTCTTGACTATAAAAACACAACAAATCAAGAAAATGACGTTAGAAAGACTCGGTATTCCGTTAAGGATAGAGTGTTTGAAGAAGCTGGCAGGTGCATGCAATGGTTGATTCTCTCTGGATAACTTACGTAGAATTCGAAAATGATTACGACCGAGGAGGGCAAATTATCTTACCCTGAACAACTTGTGAAAAAATAGCAGCTCAGCGCGATTTCGTTGGCAGTTAAGCGACGGCAAGGATAATATTATAGCAGTGTTGAAAAGCGACCCACAGTCCTTTCCGTGAAATGATGGGTGTAAGTGTTTATGAATTTTTCACGGACTTGCTAAGTGGTGTTAGTGCTGGACTCGCCAAGGCCATTCCAGATCAGATATGTATATATACTCAAGTTGAGCAAGACATATCGCGGTGTATGATCTGCAGAAGCCTGTAGGAGAACTGAATTCTCGAGAGAGATTCAGCCAACATAGAGAGAACTAAGGGCTCGCTTGGCAGCACATTTGATGCGAGTAGGAAAATTTTGTGTGCTATCAAAAAGAACACCAAGATTACTGATATCATAAACCTTACATAACGGCACAGTATTAACAGAGTATAGAATTGACACATAGGACGTTTTGCGAGATACGATGACAACAACATTATAAATAATAATAGGAAAATTAATAATGATATAACAATAATATTAGATATAATATTGATGACAAAATAATACACTCATCTTATTCTCACATGGCCAAAAACATCTTGCCACATTGAAGCAAATGGTAGTATCCGGGCGTCCATCAACCTCTATACGTGAGTGTGTAATTGCGCAATTTGGTGGGTATGTACTGGCATACATATTTTATAAGTAAATGCACCACAGTGTTAGTGTTGCATGTATATGTTCGCAAGCAGTTTTTTTATGATAGCGGCTGCACTGCGGAGGATTGTATACGTAATGTAGACTTTGCTTACGACCGTAAAATGTTGCTTACAACAGTAAGAAAGACATTGCAGAATATTTCAAAGCAAACTGCCTATGCGTGTTTTCCAGCACTCTGAGAAAAGTGTGAAAACTGCATGAATTCTTCGGATCTTTATTGAGTAGTTATGAGATTGCTATTATCATATTGTTATTATGTATTGATGTTGCTGAAATAAAGCCCGTGCTGTAAGCAGCCGCTATCGCTGTTGCTTTATGCTCAGGGAGAGATTTCAAGGAGGGACTTATGAAATTATGAAGTTACACTTTCGTCAACAATGTTATACGATTTGCATACAACTTACAAGCCTGATAGGGGAAGTATAACTCCGTTACTCTAAACAAAGCACACTGTACTTCACGATTGGCAACAATGGAAGTCATGCATCAAAACAAAAAGCAAGCCTGAACAATAGCGCAGAAATATTTGTCTTTTAATACTTCATCAATGCATAAGGGAAAGAAAACGAAAGGACAGGGAGGTTAGCCAGTTTTCTTTATTCATACATAAATGCGTAAAGTAGTGCCGCACAGATTATAGTCACATCTTACTCATGTAGCATCAAAAATAGCTTCAGATTGAACACGCCTGAAGAACAAGTAACAAAAAAGGCTTCGTTCTTGTATCGTGCATTCTTGCCTTTGTCTGGGCATACAGAAATGTATAAACGAAGGTAAGAGCATGCATGTTCCAAGTAGCTGTTATTGCAGGTGCACACTTTGTGAATATTGAACCGAAGTTTTTAGCAGGCACTCGCTAACTCCTTTTTTAGTCCGCCTTTTTTTTGGAGTTGTCCTCAACACGTAAAAGGTTGCTCAAGCAAGCGAATGCCACCACGTCTTTAATGAGAAAATTGTGATGCAGGTCTTTAACCAGAGAATTTTATTCCTTCAAGGTTTATTCTGCCTACTGTCAATGTTAGAACTTCCCGTGAATGTAGTTGCGTTGAATCGCAATGGTCGAGGGGGTAAGTATTTTTCTGCCGCACGCTTGAAATCCTCAATTTTCTGCAAGCAGAATATGCTCCAGTCTGAATATAGGCTGCATCAGGCGCAATATGAGTCGGAACGTTTGCGCCCTCACGAGAGCAACAGTGCGCTTTTGTTGTTGTTTCGGGTACTGTGTTATGAAACCATCTTGTACTAAAGATGGAAACGCGGAAAGTGCTTCACTTTTGTTATATGTTCGTATTATTCGACATGAAGGCTCTTTCTGTCAGTGACAAATGGCAAAGAATCTTCGTAATGGTGAAACGTTTGCGGATGTGGCAATTAAGCCCTTAGTTGTGCGTTTTAAATGGCGTGAAACGCCTTGTCGCATGATGGTGTGCTTGATGCTCCGCCAAATCATCGCAGAGTTGAAGGCTGGAAAAATTTTTTTTTGCTTTTTCAAAAAGCATTTGTCACTAAATATTCTACGTTAGGAATAATTGTGGTATGACACTAGGTAGAATAAGAAATATTTTGTAAAGGCCAACATAAGTCGGTATTTAATCTACGCCCAAGTTACCGTGGTAATAAAAGGCTTTATATTGCTGAATATTAGCATATTCTTTTTCCACTGAGGCATTTCAATCGAGGGGTACTTAAGGAAGCCAGGCTGTCATATGATGTCACATAGTGTCGTATTTTGTGATTATAAAGTGTCGTCGTCTAATAGCGTACCGCGAGAAAAACCCCAAGTAGCTATCTGTACTATATTAAGCAAGCGGTTGTCGCAAAAAAAAAAACTTTTTTTCTCTTGTCCTTCAAGCACCTTGGCGATGATATTGAAGCAAGTCTACTTCGTGTTTTTTTTTTTGCGAGTGCCTGGATGATTATCTTAACGCAGGGGAACCACGTATGGCATATACAACGGTGCGTCGTGATGTGAAAGGGTCGTTTTTTGTCTTGTTTTTCGAGTGCTTTTATGATCTTAATACATGAATTTCACTTTAGAGGCTAGGGCAAGTAAGCAATAGCAAAAAAGAAATAGCCAAAAAATACAAAATAAATGCAAATAGAAACCTAAAGATAGGAAAGAACAAGAACAAGAGGAGTCATTACTGGTAAGACGAACAAACACTAGAAAAATTGAAATAAGAACAAAAAAGAAGGGAGGAAAGAAAAGGGAAGCAAATAAAGAACAGAAAAGTCCGCACAACTCTAAATTCTTCAGGTTCACCGCCATTTATTTTGTGTCCATTCCTTTACGTTTTCTGTCACCAAGAGCCCTGCCGACAACTGCCATGACTGCGATAAAAGGTTCATAATGCAATTGCGTAAATGTCCTTAAAAGAGGCTTGTTATCGCCACCCCCCATTTTGTTAAAAATGCCTATGACCTGTGGCTTATATAGCCGCAATCATTTAGCCATGGTTTGTAGACATGTGCCACGCGTGCATGAAGAAAAGAGCCGCGTGAAACACGCGACAAATATCTCCCACTAGTCTTATCATGTTCAACACATGCTGATGCCCTGCGATGCAAAGTTCGTGTGTTTCAAGATTAGAAGACGACAAAAATATAGTTCAGAGTTACGCGGCTATATAGAGAGATAGAAACAGCCAAAATGCCCGGCATTCGCCAAGAATTGTTACGAATTTAAGAATAGCTGTCAAACTTGGTATGCATAAAATCTACTTATTTCAGTACTGTGAACAAACACAATGCAGTATATTGAACAAATAATAATAAATGTGTCTCAGGAAAATTTTGCATTGCCTCACTGAGCTTACTCTTACTTCGTTCGCCGTTAGGGTATGGGCCAGCCTTCTATGTTGTTGGACAAGCTCGAGGTAGGCCAAATCAGCGTCCTCTTCCGAAGTCTTCTCACGGTTTGTATTTTTGTTTTGTTTTTTCAGTTTCACAGTGTTGACCACAAGGTAACGAGGAGTGCGCGTAAATGTGTCCCACCAGCAACCGTCTCACTTATAGGCGCAACACACCGCATGCAGCTAACACAAGAACGTGAATTCCGACTAAGCCATGCATAACTCCGTACCTACTGCCTGAAAACGTATCAAATGAAATGCGTATAACGCAACTTTGTAGAGCTTTCGTTGTGAACCATACACGCAGATAGTAGTTGTAGTAATAGACTTTTATTCCGCCGCAATTTACAGGCCCAGCATTTCGACCGCGTGTACGACCAGTCGACGCTGTTATTCTTCCCCTTCGGCAGCGATTCAGTCGAGCCAGGAGGTGATTGAAAGGGATAGGGGAGGGTAACAGCTAGACTGCTGAGCACTTGGGTAGTACAACAGGCAGTGTGACGGGTCGGAATATGGGGAGGGGCAATTGAGGCAGCAGGGTTTAGACGTATATTTAAAAAGGAAAAGACGAGAGGAAGTTATCAAGCAATTCATTTGGATGTGCTGTAGAGTTCGAGCTTCGAGTGCAGTGACTGATCAATCAGGGGGAGGGTAGAGACGCTTGTTGAGCCGGAGCTAGAAATATAACTTCTTGAAAGTGTGACACAAGGAGATCAGCCCATTGTTATTCGCGGAGCTCTCCCTGTCTGCCGAAGGTGTGGGCCAAGGAATGAACGGTACCCGGTGCAATATATCGCAAGCAAGCTGATGAGCAAGCTCACTTACGCTAATATCCGACAGCCCAGAATCGCAGCGGAGGAAAACAGTGGAGGATTGAAGAGCATAGACCGCTCGCTCGACCTCCCATTGAAGAGCAGGGGGCAACGTGTTGTTCTGTATGTGAAGGATGGCGGCGTGAGAGTCAGAGTAAATCGTGTACTCAGGGAGAGGAGGCCGGGAAGAAAATGACTGCATGGCGTGGACCATGGAACGGACCTCGAGCGAAAGTACATTTGTATGGTGCAATTATGGCCTGCTGGTGTGCATGTCAGGTGCCGAACGCTGAGGATGGTAGATAACGTAGCCCCACGAGCCCCAAAGAGCCATGTATGAAGCATCCGTGTAGGCACCTCCCTGTGTAGAAAGAGGAGGAGAATGTTGTTTTGCTGCTGCATGACGCCAGCCGGCGTGAAGAACGGGAGGCATATTAGATGTGAGGGGAAGGATGCGAAGGTTAGAAGCATCTGAGAGTCATTGTGTAGAGAAATAAAAGAATGTAATGGATGGAAGAGGCCTGGGGCAACGAGCATAGTGGTGGAGGTAGTGACAGGGAGGTTTAGAGCTACCTTGTAGTGGCCTAATAGAGTTCTTTCGAGTATGTTGAGTTGCGTTTGGGTGAACTGAATGTAGGGTACAAAACACAAGAACTTGTTAAGGACGAGCGCATGTGCAACCCGGCACGCATGAGCCTCGTGGAGCCACGACTGTAGAGTGAAAACGCGTCGCAGGAGATGAGTCACTTAGTGGCAAGTCCTCACAGCGTGATGTAGGGCCTACGCGCTCTCTGTCGCGTGCAATGGGAACCCAAGAACTTTGCATTTCAGAACAGTGGGATGAGAGAGCTAGAAAGATTTAGGGAGATGAAGGTGTTGTGGGAGCGCTGGTACAAGGAGCGGTTTAGGAAATGTAGCTCAGATTTCCTTGGTGCAGGAGACAGGCCAGCAATAGCGAGAAAGGAAACGATAACGTGTAGACCACGTTGCAAAATATTCTGAACGTCGCCGGAACATCCCGACGTACTCCAGAGAGTGATGTCGTCTGCATAAAAATATGGTGGAGGTCAGGCATTTGGGACAGTTGGGAGGCAAGGGGGGCATATCCAGATAAGTTGAGTAAGAGATACTATGTCATCTTGAGGAGTACCTTGGGTGATGGAGTGTGGGTTAGACAAAGGAGTATCAGCTCCAAAGCGAGCAACTCGACTGAAAAGAAAGGACCGGATGTAAGAATACATGCAGCAGCCACATGACAGAGAGGAGAGCAAAGCGAGTATGTGGTCATGACTGACGCCATCGAAAGCCTTCCGCATATCGACGGTTACAAGAGTATGGATCTGACTACGAGTAGGCGAAAGAAAAGTGTGCTGAAGAACAAGGAGCATGTCCTACGCACATACGTGGCGTCGGAAGCCAATAAGAGAAGGAGGGAAAAACTCTTTCACCTCAATTAAATCAGACAGTCGAGTCAAGGCCATTCGATCAGGAGCCTTGCCAACGCACGACGTCAAAGAGATAGCGCGAAGGTTAGAGAGAGATGGAGGCTTGCCCGGTTCCGAAATCATGCAAATTAGAGAGGATGTCCAAGACCTTGAACGAGAGCCGCTGTTCCGTGCTTTGTTTAATGCGTCTACGAGGATATCTTTCGCGTTGTCGGGGAGATTACGTAGTGTAGGTTATCTCATCCCGGCGGAGAGCCGAGTGGGTAGATTGGGTGGCTAGGGCAGCTTCCAACTCCCTGAGCGTGAATGCCCGGTACAGGTACGGGTTAGCTCGCCACAGTAATCTGGGTAGGAAGGTGTGACGGGTGGTGGAAGAAACGGAGATATAATTGTCAAAAACATCAGATGGAGTCCCTTGAATGAGAGCTTTAGCTAGGGTCGATGCAAAGGCACGCTTCGTACCTAAAAGAGACTTAAACAAAGACCATGTAAAGCGCGAGAGCAGTGCATATACAAGCCCGTCACACAGCGTGTTTGAGCGAGAATGCTCGAGGGAAGTGCCGTAAGCGATGATTTCAGCCCACAGAGCATCGTTGCGGGAAGAAAGTTGGACGTTATGTGGCTAGGAGCTGAGGGAGCGTTTCAGACGTTGATGACGTCGCTATAAACAGATGAAGTGAGGATCGGGGTCAGGAATGGGGAGTCGAAAACGAGCGCAGTGACTACAGGATGTCATTGCTGCGGAAATCCGCGACGTTCAGTCGTCGTAAGTTTCAAAGGAGTGAGAAGAAATGTAATTACGGAATGCTTCCTAGTCATTGTGAGCGGCTCGTTGTTTCCGCCTGCTGTCGGAAAGGTGGGTGGTGATGTGTATGGGAAAGTGATCACTGAAAAGGCTTTCATCTGATGCCTGCCCGTGAAAATGAAGGGAACTCCGAGAGGAAGTGAGATCAGGTGTAGTAGAGCGCTGTGAAACTGTGCCCGCTCAAGTAGGGGTGTCAGGGGTATTATGAAGGGAGATATGGTGTTCCAGGGTGAGGCAGTGTAGACGGCAACCTGATTTGAGTGTTTGGGGGTAATTCTAGAGCCTATGGGGAGTATTAAAGTCACCCTCACCCCAAGGAGGATATGGGTGGTCATTGAAAGGGAGTGGAGGAATTTGCTAAGAGCACTAAACAAAGAAGATGTGACAGGTGGGTTGTAAAAGGACATCAGAGCGAGAAATACGGTTATATGGTCGGTAATAGACCACACCAACTAAATATTTCATGAGGGCGAAGGGTGTGTCTAGTGGTTGAACGAAAACGTCATTGCGTACATAAATGAACGCAAGTGGCGTTCCCGTCGTAGCTTATATGCATGGTAGTCCGGGACGGTAAGGGCCGTCAGAGTCTCCTGTATAACAAGAGAATGGGGTAATGTTGGGCTGGTGACAAGATATTGGTGGAGAGGCGTCCTATTATGACGAAAGTTGCGGCATTTCCACTGCAAATTCTCGAGGTAATTTTCACGTGCCATCTAGGTCTTTGAAAAAGAGAAGACGCCTGCGCATGCGCGTTCCTCCTTTTTTGCCAGGGAAAGCGACTCTTGCAGAGAGTTAAGCATATAGGTGAAGGATTCCAGTTGCATGGATTGGGTTTCGAGGGTCGTAAAATTGCGGACAATTGAATTTTCCAGCTGGACCAAACGAGTCTCATGCGCAGTGGTGGTGGTTTCGACTATGTCGGCCAATTTTGTTTCATGGGAGCTAAGGTTGGGGGGGGGGGGGGGCTGAGTGTGGCGAGTTGATTATTTATCTCCGTGAGTTGAGAGGTAAGTGAGGTTGCGGTAGTTGCGTGTGTCTGCGTCACTTCGAGTATTTTCTGTTGTAGCTCATCTGAGGCGCACTGTTGCTCTCGCTCGTTACGCTCCAACACAGCCAGTCGCAGATTGAAGGAGCGACTCTCGTTACCAAAATATGGTGAAGGTGCGTTTGATGAAGAAGGGCACACAGGAGGTGTGTCCTTCACCTAAGCGGCGTAGGAGCCCGGGGCGTGAGGTTGCGGGAAGGGAAAGGAACTTATGCGCTGAAGAGGAGGATGGCAAAGGCTGAGTGGCTCGGCGCATGGCTGTGCGAAGGATAAAAGCGGCTTTGGCAAAATCACGTTGCTTAGCTAGAAGGCAGGGGCAGGTGGGGTCGAGAGATGAGTGGGTGTTGACTTGGCAATGGATATACTAGGGCAATGGATATACTAGGACATTTCTACAAACGTTGCAAGAGCTGCGCCCCTGTGTCCTAAGTTAGTGAGTATTTGTCTTTAAGCAGTGCGCGACGTCATTCCTTCAAAACACTAGAGAACCAACAAAATCTTCTTCAATATAGTATAAAAAACGGTAGGCTAGTTATGTACAAATGACCACATTCTGTCTTGTATATGCCAAGTCATGTGACTTCTGTCCAAACCAGTTCACAATATATTGTACATTTTTTATTCTTCTAATTGCAAATTTTGCAGGTCTGCGACCCGTCATGTAGTGGGAAGTGACAGCCCCGTATATGTACAACATGACCCTGAATTTGTACACCGTGGGAATACTAGACAAGTCGGGACGACCGAGGCAGCTGCTAGAAGAAGCTGAAACGAGGGAATGTCTACAGCAACTATGACGTGCATGTGCCATGTGTGGGACTGTCTGTGGTTTGACTCGAATCTCTCTGGGCTAAAAATAAACGAAAAACAACTGGCATCTCAGGTCAAAGCCTAGCGACGACCTAGAAGGAACATAAACACAACTTTATAAACTTATATAGAAATAGATTAGTGTTGAAAATCTTCCTATTCTGCTGTAAAGATGCTTGCTCGGATTGCTGCAAACTCAGGCAGCATTTTTTTTCAGATGTTCTAATCAGTGGCTTAACTGCGATGTAGTGCACTCGCGTATCACAAAGAACGTCTAGTTTCCATTTCCACTGACACGGTAGTTTTCATTTTTTTCCATTTATCAAGTCGAAAATAATGCCGGTTGGCGATAGGTTGCGCCGTGTTAGAAAAAAAAATAACATTTCTGCACTGCCTTTTCCTCTCACTGAGAAGAGCAAAGAACAATGAATAATAAAAAAAACTTGAATACGTGAGTGCCTTGCTCGAATTCAGCAGCAAAGTCGGACGTATTCATCATGCAGGAAACCCTCTCAGACGGTACATTTTAAAAGTGAGGCTCGTATGCAATACGAAAGTGTTTTTTTTTTCACGCTGAAAAATATGGAACGTGGGATATCATGTAGTGAATTGAAAAAAAAAAGGAGCATCTTGTTGCTGAAATTTTCTGTAGAAGATGACCCCGAATTCGCTCAACAGCTTTTTGTACCAACAGAACGAAAAGTGATATTGAAATTATCCATAATAGCTACATACATGACGGCATATACGCGGCACTATTATGAGAACTAAAAAGTAAGAATTTGCCAAGATGAGTGCGAATGTAAAAAAAAAAAAAACGTTTTCCAAACTGGTTTTATAGTTATGCCTGTGTTCTCATTGATAAAGCTCTCTATTTTGCTTAAAAGATGCATTTTCAAGGTTTTCGCCAGTTTTTTTGGTATGAGAGGTTTTAGATGCGTGACCTTAACTCCAAAACTATTCACAGCCATATTGGCCATCTATAACGAGCTACGCGAAACCAACAAAAGGTTGCATTATGCGCATGCCTGTGCAGCTCAATGCATGTCTTCAATATGGTGGTTTTCCAGGAGTTTCGAAAGTTTGAAAAAAATGCGCCATATTCAGACTGTTTCAACAGAAAAAAGGGCCACAATTATTGGAACAAAAGCTGCGATTTTATTTGTTCATTTGTTACGATTGACCACCACGTAGATACGTTGGGCATAAGTCAATTTATTTATGTAAATGCTACAAGGTCTTCCAAAAAGTGGCTGCTACATGCTCGTAACTGCTACAGTATGTTAATAATAACTATTAGAAATAATCTCAAGTATACCAATTCATTTCGTCCTTCTACCTTCACTAGCCGAGCTCTTCTGGGACACTTTGCACGCTTATCTTTTTCTTGATTACCGCTCAGAATAAAACGTTAGCTAGACACACTGTCATGCTGTGGAAACCCATCCGCTCACTCACTCACTCACGCCAACTTTTCAGCCTCCACTTACGGCCGGATACAATAGTAAGTACCATCATGTTGACTAAGCACCTGATGACTTTGCATGGTTTTGTATGGCCTATATCCGACGTTATTCACCCGAAATTCTGGCCTGTTTGTCCACGCGTGTCGTTTAATTGAGGCTAACTACAATACTGCGCTCATCACACTGAATTTTGCAGTTTGACAAAGGGCCAAGCAATGCACGTTACTCAGCTAAAATCAAACACAAAATGTTAGGGCACTTTACTAAGCCACCTAACTGCATCTAAATGAGGAATTTCGTAATGGTGCCTCTAGAGTAAGTCTGAATAGCTCTGGGAAAAGAACACCAGTAATTTTTTGTCGTTTTCGTCGTTTCAATCTTTATTCTATACTATTACCGAACATTCTTTTTGAAATCTCGTGACTTTTAACAATTGAACGTTCCGATTGATGTATATCTAACGAGCAAACTCACAACTGAACGAATAATATTAGTAGTCATAGTAGTCGTAACTTTTTATGTTCCGGGCACCCGAAACATGGTATAGTACTCAATCGAACAGACACTGCTTTTGTGTTAAGATTGTATTGCCATGAATAGATGCATTTTTATCTGTAATAAGTACAGTTTTGAAATATTGGCCTACAATTTTGCCCTGAATAACGTTGAGCACACGTTCATAGCTATATATTACAAGGAATCCTGAATGCACTCACAGCGCTATTCTCTTAAAAGTTGTACTAAATGAAGCTCGCGCTTGTATGATGTAATCTTTTTGCTTGTTTTGTGGTAAGTTCTTCCATTTTGTTGTGGCCTCGGCAGTAGCTTACACGGACCACTTCTTGCGAATATAGATTCTGTGAACAATTTGAACCCAAAATTATTTAATTTGCAAAAGTTACCTGACGTTTTTCTCCATAATTTTGTGAAGGTGGAAAGACTTTCGCTCGAAATATATATATATATAACTCATCCCCTGATGAAGGGAGGTCCCCTCCCGAAACTGTTGGGAAATAAATATATTTATCCTTGTTGACAACGCTCCCGTTGTGCCATATCCCATACCTTCATATATATATATATATATATATATATATATATATATATATATATATATATATATATATATATATATATATATATATTATATATATATATATATATAAAGAAAAGAGGACGACGACACTGCGATCATCAACCTGTTGGCCGCTCCGGCGCTTCTCTTCGCGACCAAAATAAACGGCCCCCTTCAGCCGTATGCGTCCTGGTCCTCCTTGTGCGTAACAATATATATATATATATATATATATATATATATATATATATATATATATATATATATATATATATATATATATATATATATAAAATTTGGCGATTTGAAGTAGCTGTTGCTGGCTGTGCAAGCTTTGCACCACATTCAACAGCCGCTTCGTCTACCTGAAGATTACGACTGCATGGCATCTCTGTGAAGAAACATCTTACACGAATACATTAAGTGTCAAAATTGCGGATGTCATCTGTAACGAATTCTTAATGAACGAATCACCCGTGAACGACTCAGCTCTTGCTTTTTCTGGAAACACGGCTCATCCGCGTATGAAGAGCTACGAGATGTTGTTGATGATATCAGCAACAACAGAACTGAACCAAACCTTCCTTACTGGACAGGTCAGCTCAGACTTCAATTGACCTTACCCTTTAAAGCGTACAGAAGTGGACAACTCATAGGGGGATGCCAATAAAAAAGGATTTAAAGAGAGCACGAAAGCACGATATAGTTCATGATTTGCTTCTCCAGGCCGTAGCAATGCGTCGACGCAAATGAGCAAATGTTGATTACGAGCAACTTAATGGTGGGGAACAAGTCGACGACATCCATTGTATTACCAGTCCAAAGTCTTTCATTGTAAGGCTCTTGTGATAGCTGCCTATATGCCGCCAGGTATATTTCGAGAGTTTATTTTTCAGCTACCAGGCTGCAAAGTGTGACTTGCTTTGGGGCACAAGCTAAAATAAAAAAAAATTGTTCCACATTCTCCACCATACCTAAACAGGGCTCGGGCTTGTATGACAAGTAGTGCAAAATAAGGGAATACTTACTAAAGTGGACCATACAATTCCACACGCTTCAGTAATTGAGTATTCGGAATGATATTCGAAGTTTTTCAGTACAGGCATCACGAGGCGCACGTTGTTTTGACAGCACGATTTGATTCAGCTACCTTCAAAGAGTGATTCCAGTGTGAAAATAAAAACTAAATTCTTTTACACTTCCCTTGCCTTCGTTATCTGGTAGCTTATTTGGGTATGTTGATGCTGTGATGTTTTTCCTCGTAATGCTTGCACACTGCATCAAAAGGCCTCGGAAGGAAATTTGTGAACATTTTCATCCAGAACACAATATGACGTTAAAAAATTAGTTACCGCTTTCTTCATTAAGGACATTACTCAATAGAGTCGGATGCAAAGAATGTTAGGCCTTACAGAGATTGAGTTTAAGGTAACAATTTAAAACCAACCTATGCACAAGGAACAATGTGTGTATAAAGTTGCCATTCCTTATTTCATTGTTACAGTTTTACGCATATGCACATAGGCTCACTTCATCAACACTTTATTGTCCTACAGGTCAAGAGAGATCACTTCAAAAAAGCAGTGATCATACTGCAAGAATTACGACCATTTGTGGCTAAAAAATGCACTGTTAGTCATGCATTATATGTTTCAGCACTGCAACATCTATGACTTATCCGCACGTATTCATTAGGTATTCACATTCTATTGGCAGTAGATTTGCGACCATGTGGCTGCTTCATTGCTTATACCGACTTTCATTATAGTGGTCACTATTTGCCGGCAGTGAAGCAAGGTGTAAGTTTACTTCCGTTTTGTCATTGAAAATGACTGCAGTCACTGGTGCTGTTTTGGTTTCCCAGTGTAGAATAACACAAGTGATACTAGGGATTTTAGTGGCTTACCAGCTCACTGCTTATCACCAACCTTTGTGGTCTGGAGCGCAGCTTTGGTATGCACAGTGCTTGGCTGCTGTTTGGCGTGGCGGGTTCTTCAGAGTGGTCGACATATGGTTGTTGCATGATAGGTAAAAAGAAACCCTCTTTACTGTTTCATCGTGAAACATATAGTCAGAATGATGATATGAAATCTTCGACAGCTGAAAGATGGAAACAGAGCTCTTGTCTTGCGCTTGTCTTCCAAACAGGCGGCTACAAAATGCAGCCGCAAAACGTTAACCCTTCCCTTTTCCATAAAATTCGTGGTCTTATAAAAAAAATTCACAAATCAGTCATCAATACCTAATAAGTTCCTAGCTCTCACGACGTGCCCATATAGAAAATAGGAAGAACAGCAGGGAGGGTAACCAGTCTATAAGTAGCCGGTTTGCTACCCTGCGCATGGGAAGAGATGGGACAGATGAAAGGTAGAGTGGAGAGGGGAAAGAGAGATAAACACAGCACATTAGGCAGCACACGTGCACATCCTCAGTCGAAATCCAGTCTTGTCTTTTGTGGTGTGTGGCATTGCTGTTACAGCCCTTTGTTCAAGTCCGTGTCGCGTAGGAATTTTAACAGTGCTTCTGTCGCCTTGCTTTGCAATGTCTTCTCTCGGGCACCCGAAAGAATAGTGTCCACAAACATTTGGCGATTGTCGATGCGCGCAAGAATGAACACCAGTGACTGTCTGGATGTCATACAACGGACAGTCACGCAGGATGTGGTGTAGCGTCTCTTCGCAACGACAGGCATCGCAGAGAGTGTTGTCGGCCATTACTAAATTAAATGAACAAGATTTTGTAAATGCCACCCATAGCCAAACGTGCCGATATGCCTTTGTTTTTTGCTGTGGTGCTGAATTCACTTTGATGGATGAGCCTTTTGCATGTCCGAAGAGCTGGTATCTATAGGTTTCACAATCATTATGACCAAGAAGAACTTGGACGCGTGCAAGCAGCAGTTGCACAATATCATGCCAGACATGCTTTACGATAGGCTTTACGTGGGCATTTAGGCCTTGCCCTAAGTAGGATGGCCATACGAAAAAGTATCTATTGGTTGATTTGGGAGATTTAGTGTCCCAAAACCACCATATGATTATAAGAGACGTCGTAATGCAGGGCTTGGAAATTTTGCCCACATCGGTTTCTTTGACGAGCACCCAAGTTTAAGCACACAGGCCTACAGAATTTTCGCCTGTATTGAAAACGCAGCCGCCTCCGCCAGGATTCGATCCGGTGACTTGCGGGTGAGCAGCCAAGTACCTCAGCCACTAAACCACCTCAGCGGGGCGCGAAGAGCATTCAGCAACGCAACAAAAACGTCATTTTTGTTGCGAAATATCAAACCCTTGCATGGATGAATCCTAATTCGCTTGAAGATCCCGTTTGTAGCACGCTCCGGTGATAGGTGCTGCTTCTATGTGGTAGATACCATGCAGTACGCGGAGTGACTTGTGAAAAAACAAATTATTTTCGGGAGATTCCATATACCATAGGAGTTGCTATGATACTAAGCATGTGGAGGAATGGTGACCGTGGTGTAATTTTTGCTTGAGTGACAAGTTACGAAATCATTTTGAAAGTATGCTCATCTGTTATGAGCACAGACATGCACGTTGAATAGTCGTGCGTTTTTATATAATCAGTTTGTTTCAGTTGCATACCACGATCAAGAGGAGCATTTGTATTATCAACACCAGAAGTGCTAAGCTGAAATGTAGCGCTCGTGCTTGCGAGAAGGGTAGCTATGTATCTCACTACTTTATCGTCACTTTACGCTAAACAAAAGTGATGTCTGTATTACTGAAGTGTATGTAAGAACGACGAAATTGGATGGGTAGCAGTGCAGATGCAATTGAAGTTTCACCATCACTACGCCTGCATAGTGTAGTTTGCTTAAGTATTTTAGAAATTACAGCTGGCTCCATGGTAGAATATATGACTGTAAAGCAGAGTTCTCGGGTTTGATTACTAATGCCGCCATGATACCTATTCATCAAATTTATTTTGTGGACGCTGCCGATACCAATAATTCAAAAAGGGGCCCTGCAACAATTTTTTGAGCATGACATGAAACGCTGCTGATTGGTAGTAGAGGGTTTCGAGTACACGCGTACCACACATTATTGCACAACACATAGCGTGACATTCGAAATAAATCACTAAGGTCAGCTGAAATTGCTTTTTCTTCTCTCAAAAATGATGGAAGACACTCAAAGATCGCTCGTAGAAGGTCATCAACCAATCATTGGCTGATCTCAACATAGCACGCTCAGTCGTTACAGAGATCGCCAGAGGATGCCTTGACTTGTCCATGCGTGCGCGCACGAGCGCACTTAAAAACCACGTATTTGACGAAAAAAAAAGAACAAGTGGTCTAGGTGACAAGGTGCGCATGACGTTTTTTTGTAGCCCATGCCACCCCCCACCCCCCCCTGTTCACTTAGCTTCCAGCGCTTTCGTCGGGACGAGGAAAGAGAGAATGCACGTGCAGCATGTTAGAAATCTTAGTAAGTCCACTCGTACTGAATAGATTTTTTAATATTGGTGGGGTTGAATTTGTCCGGCAATAAGCTTTTCAGAGAATATATTTTATGATTACTCGAAAAATTATTTCAGGGCCCTTTACCGCTATCTTACTTGAATAACAGTGCCTTTTCACACCGTTGCTCGGAAGACACAAGCAGTCAAAACATTTCTGGTGCATACCCACATACCAGGGTGCATGGTATACGAGTATTTGTGTCACACGTGTCTGGAGGAAAAGGCTCGACGTCGTACGCGATATGTTTTTCAGATTGTTCTCGTCACTACGTCACTACCAGACAGTCATAATCGTCAATCTCTGTTACCCTCCGAAGATAATTATGGTGTACCCAAGTTTAAAAGGCACTCATGAGAGCACAGTAGAAATATCAGCA